>NC_056439.1:20022083-20322083 GCF_018296145.1 Oncorhynchus tshawytscha
AACAGGCAGTTTACTTTGGGCACGCTTCTCATCCAGATGTCGAAATACTGCCCCCAAGCCATAACAAGTTAACTTCACAAAAGTATTCTTATATCATTTATTTTATACAACATTTAGATGCAAACCTTACAACACAGATGTGTACACTCTCAGTTTTCTTGTTATACCATCCTTAATGGCTTCACAAAATGATTTGACATAATTATTGTTTGGGACACAACAACCATTCCAAACATTTTGATTTCAAAACGAATGTGCCAATGTCCAATCTTTTGATGTTGACGTCTCTCTGTGTAACACTCAGACATTACATTCTCAATACTGCAGAGCCAAAGGCAGAGTTTCTGCAATTATTTACGATCCTGTTAAGTCCTAAATCCGGGCCAACTACCCCAGGAGAGAGAGAGAGTTTGGCTATCTGTCAGCCATTGGCCTAGCTGATCCAGCACCTTTGATAGTCACCCAGGAGAGGGAGTCATGACACCTGTATCATATTGTTACGGCTGTCGTCGGAATGAGACCAAGGTGCAGCGTGGTAGGCGTACATTTTGAATTTATTAAAATGAACACCAAAAAAACAAGAGATAAATGACACAAAGTATAGTAGTGCTAAACCAGCAATAAACAAGATCCCACAACAGAAAGTGGGAAAAAGGGCTGCCTAAGTATGATTCCCAATCAGAGACAACAATAGACCGCTGCCTCTGATTGGGAACCATACTCGGCCAAAAACACAGAATTGGACAACAGAATGCCCACCCCAAATCACACCCCGACCTAAACAAATAGAGAAATAAACCGTCTCTCTAAGGTCAGGGCGTGACACACATTCTATACCTGTGTCATATTTGACACCTGTATGACATTCTATACCTGTATCACATTTTATACATGAGTCCTGGTTCTAAAGTGAATCAAAATGATGTCATCCTGCTTGTCCTTGGGGTTGTGTTTAGCTTTCAGAATCTGTTAGGAGTCGTACAGACAGAGAACCTTGCCGAACTTAACACACTTACCCCTGTAAGTCAATTCACATGGCAGATACACTGTGCTGTTTTAATTGATAGCTGAACGTAATTTAAACCTCCCCAGAGAAACTCACTTGCCAGAGCCACAATATGTCACTGCTGCTTTAAACCAGATGGCTGTTTGAGTGACAAGGACATCAACAACATGTGTGGGAAACTGCCTATAGAGCAGGAAGCAACATCACTAAAAGTCCTTCATAGAGACAACACTTCACTTGAAGGATGATTGTCAGGTTTGTATGGTTAGGAGTATAGGAAAAGTTAGAAATAGATTGAACAAAAACCTGGCCTACCACTTGAAATGTTATATTTTCCCTTACATGATTCATATTGTTATTAAGGCAAAAACAAAAATAGGGTGGTTGGTCGGGGTGGATGGGTAGACGTAATATATCATGTTTTACAAATTCGTAATATATAATGTAAATTATATTTCATAACATATCATACGAAATGGGTGATGGACATCCACAAATTAATACATACAATCCAATACGTAACATATCATACTATATGGAGTGTCTCGGTTTTACCGTACACAATAATACGAAATGCTTTGATACCAGGATGAGTTATATTGTCATAAGGTTTGAAGAGGAGTTGCTGCCAAGATTGTGGTAGTAAAACGGTATATGTGTGCTTTTTAAAAAATGTTATTATTTTGAGAAATGGTAGGATAACCTCATACACACAAGTCTTAGAGGCACTGCCTGGACAATCCGAATTCTGCAATGGCCATACAACATTTACAGCAATATGGGTTCTACAGAAGTCAGGGCATTTATACTTCTTGCACTTCGCAGAGCAAAGCTGTTGTGAAGGTTGTTATCAAGGAAGTGAA
Source organism: Oncorhynchus tshawytscha (assembly GCF_018296145.1). NCBI lineage: Eukaryota > Metazoa > Chordata > Actinopteri > Salmoniformes > Salmonidae > Oncorhynchus > Oncorhynchus tshawytscha. The sequence continues at coordinate 20,023,953 of NC_056439.1, forward strand.
TTTGTGTTTATACTGGACCTCCCGCCCACACCTACCGTCAACCAATCATGTAAATGCAGAGCTATACGGAACAGGGAGAACATTTTAATAAACAATGGTCATGAAACGGAACAGGAACAACACCTGGACAGGGGAAAAATAATGACATCAATGCTGACACGGAACAAACTGAGGAGCAGACTGATATAGAGGGGGTAATCAACAAGGTAATGGAGTCCAGGGGAGCCCAATATTGCGCAGCTGTGCGTAATGATGGTGAAAGGTGTACGTTATGAAGGGCAGCTTGGCGCCCTCGAGCACCAGAGAGGGAGAGTGGGAGCAGTGGTGAGAAGTAACTGCTCATAGCATGGACCTGAGGATTTTAAAAACTTTATACAGTTACTGCTAATATGACCCCCATGTTCTCCACAACACAATGCAAGAGGCAGGATACTTGTCCACATGATTAAGCATGTATTTAATGTAGCAAAAATGTTTGAACCAAATGAGCCTTTTTGCTTGGTAGGGCAGTGTAGACATCCCTAATGAGAGACAGAAGCAGCACGGCTTGAAATGTGGGTTCACACTCACACACACACACACGGTTCAGGCACTGTGCTGTAGCAAGAGACCAGACCCAGACTGAGACTTATAATAACGAGTTCTATGCCCCTTCAACAGTGCCAATTCACACGTTGAGACACTAATTGAAGATCATGTCTGGCCTGGCAGACAAATATGTACAATGTGTGAATAGTCCACTACTTACCTGTATTTTATCATACAACAAATACCAATCACATAGCCTTGGCAGAATTTTTAATTGCCTAGATAATTATTGACCCTGCTCATATGTAAACCGTTTCAGGAAACTAGGTGTATGTTGTGGGTCACTACTTCACACGAGAGCCATTTGAACGTAATCTTTTTTTAAATCAAAATGTGTTGGCTGGCTCACTAATTAACATATGTATGATCTTATTATTCGTATCTCAGAGCCATTTGCTTGAATAGTTATAGCCTAATGGTAGCTAACGTTGAACCTGGTTGGTTAGCTACCTGCAGATTTATGCAGGATAGTAACGTCATGAGCTGGGATTATGGTTCATTGTTTAGCTAGCTAGCTACATGTCTTAACAAAAGACTCCACTATGCAAGTATCCAATTCAATAGAATGTCACTGCAACAACTGTTAGCCAGTTCGCTTGGGTGCTTGACTGCTGTTGATAGGACAGAAACCTTGGATCAACCCTTAAAGAGATGGATGGGGCTAAAGCTTAAGAGGGTGTGAACAGCGCTGAATGGGTGTAGACAAAGAAGAGCTCTCCAGTAGGTACCAACTCATTCAAAGGCAATTTTCTCAGAAGCTGTCACGTTCTGACCATCGTTCGTGTGTGTTTTCCTTGTTTTAGTGTTGGTCAGGACGTGAGCTGGGTGGGCATTCTATGTTGTGTGTCTGGTTTGTCTATTTTTATGGTTGGCCTGATATGGTTCTCAATCAGAGGCAGGTGTTAGTCATTGTCTCTGATTGGGAACCATATTTAGGTAGCCTGTTTTGTGTTGGGTATTGTGGGTGATTGTTCCTGTCTTTGTGTTTGTGGCACCAGATAGGACTGTTTTGGTTTTTTCACGTTTCTTGTTTTGTAGATTGTTGTATTTTCATCTTTATTAAAGATGGACAAAACTAGCCACGCTGCATTTTGGTCCGCCTCTCTTTCCCCAGAAGAAAACCGTTACAGAAGCGAGATTACAAGTTTATCAACTTTCAAAACAGAATTGCTTTCCCATTGTTCCTCAAATGCAGTGTATGATATACCATTTTGTATGATGTATCAAATTGTATTACATAAGACCAAATCAAGGCTGTCGAACACATATATTTCCAGCGGATTAAACGGCAAAAAATCCTCCTTTTAGAGAGATGCAATTTTTGTTTTCTTAGTTATCAGCCTCTATCAACAGCTAGAACTAATCAGACTATTTGAGTCTCTGAGTCTCTTAGTGAAATTAGACACTCACTCGATCCAATCACCTGACACTTCAGCTCAGTCCCAAAGAGAATAGGGTGCCATTTGGGACACATATTTGTCACGCAGAGGCTATAGAGGCCAAACAGGAATATTGGAAGAATTACAGTTGTGTTACCCCATTCCACTATAGCTATAGCTACTCTAAGGAAATCCCCAGGCATATTCTAGATGCCTAGCCAACCGACAGTCAGTCTCTGAGGCTCTGCTACAGGGGGCCACAGATGTTGGATGGGGAGCTCGTTCTCAGACTGTATTTTTTTCTCCTTGCTCACGGTCAGATCTTTATTTGACTAATGATGTTTTCCCCTCACCTGAGCAGGGAGAGACTGGAGGCAGCTCTGAAGAGAGTGGGCATCTGAACACCTGTTTGAGTTTCCCCTCTCACACGCTACACTGGGAGACACACTCACACACACACATGCTCCACTGGGAGACATATGCTCACCAGTCACTGCAACTCGGTGGGAAAATTACCACTGAAGCAGCACACAGATGAGGGAAGAAAGAATGTGTGTGTGTGTGTGTGTGCGTGCGCAGTGGGAATGAATTAACACCAGTCATGTTCAATTAGTTTCTTCCATTTTAGTAATAATGATAAGATATGACATTATATTGCCTTTGTAACTGTGGTATAAGAACAGGTGTATGAGTATTTGGAATGCTACTTTGTGCGAAGGCCCACAGAAAGGAGCCCCATATTTCAGACTACAATGTAAGGCTGCATACTTAGTGAGAATTGGAATTCCATACAGAGGTCCATAGAATATCACTGCTATTTTCACTGTCATATCAAATCCTGAGAGATACAAGCAGCAAGAAAATGTTATACATCTGCAAGCAGCAATGAACAGGGTTCACAGGATGACATAAAGGACACAAGATATTCTGGATAACAAAACAAGCACTCATGTAGGAAACATCTTCCTTTATATGGGCTCACGAGTGGCACAGCGTTCTGAGGCACTGCATCTCAGTGCTAGAGGCGTCACTACAGACCCTTGGGTTGTGCCGTGGCGGAGATCTTTGTGGGCTATACTCAGCCGGTCTCAGGATGGTAAGTTGGTGGTTGAAGATATCCCTCTAGTGGTGTGGGGGCTGTGCTTTGGCAAAGTGGGTGGGGTTATATCCTTCCTGTTTGGCCCTGTCCGGGGGTGTCCTCGGATGGGGCCACAGTGTCTCCTGACCCCTCCTGTCTCAGCCTCCAGTATTTATGCTGCAGTAGTTTATGTGTCGGGGGGCTAGGGTCAGTTTGTTATATCTGGAGTACTTCTCCTGTCCTATTCGGTGTCCTGTGTGAATTTAAGTGTGCTCTCTCTAATGATCTTTTTCTCTCTTTCTTTCTCTCTCTCGGAGGACCTGAGCCCTAGGACCATGCCTCAGGACTACCTGACATGATGACTCCTTGCTGTCTCCAGTCCACCTGGCCGTGCTGCTGCTCCAGTTTCAACTGTTCTGCCTTATTATTATTTGACCATGCTGGTCATTTTATGAACATTTGAACATCTTGGCCATGTTCTGTTATAATCTCCACCCGGCACAGCCAGAAGAGGATTGGCCACCCCACATAGCCTCTCTAGGTTTCTTCCTAGGTTTTTGCCTTTCTAGTTTTTCCTAGCCACCGTGCTTCTACACCTGCATTGCTTGCTGTTTGGGGTTTTAGGCTGGGTTTATGTACAGCACTTTGAGATATCAGTTGATGTACGAAGGGCTATATAAATACATTTGATTTGATTTGATTTGATTATACAGATATACTAATCACAATATTTCACATTGTTAAATTACCTGTTAAGGATGATGCGAATTTTCGCAGCTTTTCGCAACTTTTTGTTAAAAATCGCGCAACTTTTCAACGTCCTGCTACTCATGCCAGGAATATAGTATATGCATATAATAAGTATGTGTGTATAGAAAACACTCTGAAGTCTCTAAAACTGGTTAAATCATGTCTGTGGCTATAACAGAACGTGTTCAGGAGTAAAAATCCCTGGGAAAACTGTTCACCAAAAACACAAAAAAAATATTCATCCGCCAGTCAATGTATTGTCTAAGGCGATAGAAAATAGATGAGGTTCCGTTTACAATGCCTACAGCTTCCACACGATGTCGCCAGTACTGGCATTTCATTGCTGGTTTATCCTTGGTTAGATGACGTATAGGCACTTCCTGTCTTGGGGTGCACCGGAGGAAGTTATGGAAGTGAAAAAATGGACGATGATTTCAAGACTTGCTGCTATCGAATACAGATCGCCCCGTGATCAATTTGATCGATTATTAACGTTTATTAATACCTAAAGTTGGTTTACAAAAGTAGTTTGAAGTGATTTGTAAAAGTTTATAGGCAACTTTTTTAATTTTAAAAAGTGACGCTGCGTCTTGTAAAGGTGAATTTTCCTGGATCAGACCGGCCTTCATAAATTGACATTTTAGGTATACAATGACGGATTTAATGGTGAAAAAGACCCAATTGTGATGTTTATGGGACATATAGGAGTGCCAACAAAGAAGCTCGTCAAAGGTAATTAATATTTTATTTCTGCGTTTTGTGTAGCGCCGGCTACCGCTAAATCTTTTGTTTTGGTCTCGTTCAGGTATTTCGGGGGGTGCATGCTATCAGATAATAGCTTCTCATGCTTTCGCCGAAAAGCATTTTACAAATCTGACATGTTGGCTAGATTCACAACGAGTGTAGCTTTAATTGAGTACCTTGCATGTGTGTTTTAATGAAAGTTTGAGTTTTATCGAGTACTACAGGTGGCGCTCTGAAATTTCCGCTGATTTTGGTTCCTGTACAGGAACCAAAATACGTATTAATCTAGTGTTGCGTTTTTTTCCTGGTTAGCATTCACTCTTTTGCAGATTTTCCTATATAATTTCTTCCATCCCAGCCTAATTTCCTGTGTGCCTCCCTTATGCACTACGCTTTTCCGTGTCTTTACTTTTACTATACCACAGATCAGTCTAATGGTTTATCCATTCATTGTGACAATAGTGGTAGGTGGATAATTTGTCCAGATCTGCAATAGGCTAACTAGCAATCATACTATAAGCATTGAAAGCTGCATCAATTTACAATGTGAATTGACAACAACAAATAGGAATAGGAATAGCTGATAGGCAGTGGACAGGCCAGATGCGTCATTGTGCATGATAGAACAGTGAAGACATGAAACACACAGCTCAAAAAGCTCCCCTATTGATCTTGATAGGGACAATACAGTTATCCTATAGTAGCCTATAGTCAGTAGCCTATAGTCAGTAGTCTGTAGTCAGTAGCCTATAGTCAGTAGCCTATAGTCAGTAGCCTATAGTCAGGAACCTAGACTATAGTCATTAGCCCTATAGCCTACACCACAAAGCAATGAGTTCAAAATTCTACTCTAGGCTGCAGTGAAAAAGTAATATGAATAATGGCGAAAAAGTCCTTTAATTTGAATGTTTAATTGAATTAGAATCAGTTGTTATGAGGAATCAAGGTAAGACCCAGATGCAGACACGTCAAATTGACAATGGTTTAATATTCCGACAGGGGCAGGCAATAGACAGGTCAAGGCAGGCAGGGGTCAGTAAACCAGAAGTTGGGCAACGGCACCGGATGGCAGAAAGGCTCAGGGTCAGGGGCAGGCAGAGTGGTCAGGCAGACGGGCTCAGAGTGAGGACAGACAAAGGTCAAAACCAGGAGGCCGATAAAAAGAAGAGACTGGGAAAAGCAGGAGCTGAGAACAGAAATGCTGGTTGACTTGACAACAAGACGAACTGGCAATGGACAAACAGAGAACACAGGTATAAATACACAAAGGATACCTGGAAGTGGTCTTGAGGATGGCCGACTGGGATCTTCTCCAGGTACGACGACAGCGGCGGTCACACATCTGGGCAGAAGGTAGGCCGACCTCTTCCTCCTGCTCGGGAAATAGCTGGGGCTGATACCCCAGGCAACACTCAAACGGCGATAGGCCCGTAGCAGAGCAGGGAAGGGTGTTGCGGGCGTACTCGACCCACACCAGCTGCTGACTCCAGGCAGCGTAGAGAAGTCTCAAGATCCTGGTTGGCTCGCTCCGACTGGCCATTGAACTGAGGGTGGAACCCAGAGGACAGGCTGGCCGATGACCCAATGAGTGCGCAGAACACCTTCACCGGGATGAGAACTGAGACCCTGGGTCGGAGACCATGTCCATGAGCAGTCCATGGATCTGGAAGACGTGCTGCACCATGAGCTGGGCCATCTCCTTGGCCGATGGTAGTTTGGGGAGAGGAATGAAGTGAGCGGCCTAGGAAAACCGGTCGACCACAGTCAGGATGGCAGTGTTGTCCTCAGACAGGGGGAGACCCGTGACGAAATCCAAGGATATGTGGGACCAAGGCTATACTCGTGGGCTATACTCGGCCTTGTCTCAGGATAGTAAGTTGGTGGTTGAAGATATCCCTCTAGTGGTGTGGGGGCTGTGCTCTGGCAAAGTGGGTGGGGTTATATCCTGCCTGTTTGGCCCTGTCCGGGGGAATCGTCGGACAGGGCCACAGTGTCTCCCGACCCCTCCTGTCTCAGCCTCCAGTATTTATGCTGCAATAGTTTGTGTCGGGGGACTAGGGCCAGTCTGTTATATCTGGAGTATTTCTCCTGTCTAATCCAGTGTCCTGTGTGAATTTAAGTAAACTCTAATTCTCACTTTCTCTCCTTTTCGCTCTTTCTTTCTCTCTCGGAGGACCTGAGCCCTAGTACCATGCCCCAGGCCACCTGGTCATGCTGCTGCTCCAGTTTCAACTGTTCTGCCTATGGCTATGGAACCCTGACCTGTTCATCGGACGTGCTACCTGTCCCAGACCTGCTGTTTTCAACTCTAGAGACAGCAGGAGCAGCAGAGATACTCTGAATGATTTGCTATGACAAGCCAACTGACCTTTACTCCTGAGCTGCTGACCTATTGCACCCTCTACAACCACTGCAATTATTATTATTCAACCCTGCTGGTAATAATGAACGTTTGAACATCTTGGCCATGTTCTATTATAATCTCCACCCAGCACAGCCAGAAAAGGACTGGCCACCCCTCATAGCCTGGTTCCTCTATAGGTTTCTTCCTAGGTTCCGGCCTTTCTAGGGAGTTTTCCTAGCCATCGTGCTTCTATACCTGCATTGCTTGCTGTTTGGGGTTTTAGGCTGGATTCCTGTACAGCACTTTGTGACATCAGCTGATGTAAGAAGAGCTTTATAAATACATTTGATTGATAGAGCAGGGATGGTGAGGGACAGGCAGTGTTTGCAGAAGACCAGCCGGAGCTTGCTGAGGAGTCTTATTCTGAGCACAGACCGTGTAGGTGGAGACAAACGCGATGACATCTGGAACCATCGTAGGCCATCAAAAGCGTAGACGTACGAAGGCCAGGGCCCGACGGGCTCCTGGGTGGCAAGCAAGCCTGGAGTAATGGGCCCACTCCAGGACCATAGAGCAGACAGCATCAGGCACGAACATCCATCCCCCCAGGGTTCGGCTGGAATCGCTGCGCCTCCCGGACCTGTTTCCCTATACCCAATTTGATTGCCATCACCAGGCACGAGGTGGGAAGGATGGTCTCAGGCTCCGGGGTGGTACCCATGGGGCTATAGCGTCGGGACAGTGCATCCGGCTTGACATTCTTGGATCCCGGCGGGTACGAGTAGCTTCTCGCGGTGAAGATGGCGTTGGAGGAATGGAGGCACTGGCTGGAGGGGGCGGAACACCCATTCATCGTGTGGACCCAGGGCCTATCTGGCTTGCCTGGAGTTGAGGCACTTGGAGGTGCGGAGAAATTCCAGGTTCTTGTGGTCGATCCACACGATGAATGGGTGTTTCGACCCCCTAGCCAGTTCCTCCATTCCTCCAACGCCATCTTCACCGCGAGAAGCTTACGATTCCCCGGCGTTGAGGCGGTGGAAGAAGAAGGCGCAGGGATGTAGCTTGAAGTCCAGGGCAGAACGCTGGGACAGGACCGCCCCCACTCGGACATCAGAAGCATCAGCTTCCTCCACGAACTGACGGTAAGGGTCCGGATGAACCAGGATGGGAGCTGTGGTGAAGCAATGTTTAAGGTCCCAGAATGCCAGGTCAGCAGCTGGAGACTACGTGAACGGAACCTTGGGTGAGGTGAGTGCAGATGGGGGAAGCCAGGATGCTGTAGTGCCGGATAAAGCGTCGATAGAAGTTGGCGAACCCCAGGAAATGTTGCAGCTGCACAATGGAAGTAGGCTGGGGCCAATCCACCATCGCTCTCACGTTCCCGGGAACCATTTGCACACTCCCTGCGGCGATGATGAAACCCAGAAAAGTGATGGTTGAACAATGGAACTCGCACACCTCTCTGCTTTTACAAACAGCTGGTTCTCCAGGAGGCGTTGGAGAACCTGTCGGATGTGGAGTACATGTTCTTGAGTGGAATGGGAGAAGATGAGCACGTCATCTAGGTAGACAAAGACAAACCGGTTCAACATGTCGCAGAGAACATCATTGACCAGAGCCTGGAACACAGCAGGGGGGTTGGCAAGGCCAAATGGTAGGACCAGATACTCGTAGTGACCGCTGGCCATGTTGAAGGTGGTCTTCCACTCGTCCACTTCCCGTATCCACACCAGGTGGTAGGCGTTCTGTAGATCCAGCTTGGAAAACACGGTAGCCCCCTGGAGCAGCTCGAAGGCCGAGGAGATGAGTGATAGCGGGTAGCGGTTCTTCACCATTATGTCGTTGAGGCCCTGGTAGTAGATGCACGGGCACATTAATCGCATTAACGGTCTTGTCCTTCTTGTCCACATAGAAGAACCCTGCGACGGCGGGACAAGGAGGGCGGATTAATCCTGCGGCAAATGAGTCCCCAATGTAAGTCTCCATCGCCTTGGCCTCTGGTCCCAACAGAGAGTACAGTCGTCCCCGGGGCGGAGTCGTGCTAGGTAGAAGGTCAATCCCGCAGTCATAAGGTCGGTGCGACGGGAGCACCCTTCCAAGCCCCCAGGAAAATGTCCCAGGGCAAGTTGTGCTGACTTCAGGCAGTGGGTGTGGCAGAACGGGCTCCAGCCCATGATGGCACCAGTAGACCAGTTAATGAGGGGATTGTGTCGCTGGAGCCAGGAGAATCCCAATACCACAGGAATGTGAGGGGACTTGATGAGCAGAAACTGGATAGCCTTGCTGTGGTTCCCTGACACATGTAGGTTGGAATGGAGAGGGGCTGAGTGGGGATGTTCAGCTCGGACGCCAGGGTAGCGTCCAAAAAGCTCTCATCGGCCCCAGAGTCAATGAGAACCCGGAGAGATTTGGACTGGTCTCACCACGGTAGAATGGCATGAAAAGGGTTGCGAGCAGGGAAAGCAGGAACGTTCTCCATATGGCCCACCAGAGTATTTGCTCCTACCGGTGAGTCTGGTTTCTTTATAGGACAAGAGGACACGAAATGACCAAGAGTCCCGCAATACAGACAACTCTTCGTGCCGATCCTGTATTGCCGTCCCTCTGGAGACAGCCAACTCTGCCTAGTGGCATAGGCTCAGGAAGCGGTGACTCGGCCGTCTTCGGGCAACCCTCGGGGCAGGTCAGGAAGACTCGCGTTCTCTCGGCATTGAGACCATCAGAAACTTCCAGGCTGACTCAGAGGCAAGGTGGGATCCCTGGGCGTGCGAGAAAAATCCAATTGCCTCTCCCTCCTTCGTTCCAGTAATCGCCCATCGATACCAATGGTCAAAGCGATGAGGGAATCAAACTCCGTAGGTAACTCCCGGGCTGCAAGCTCATCCTTGACGACCTCCGAGATGCCGTGCCTCTTGATTCCAAGCACTCTCCACCTCCAAAGTGGGGCAATCCACCGCATAATCAGATACTCTGCGGGAGTCCTGCCAAAGCTGGATTAGCTTCCGGGAGGCCCTTTGCCCGGAGAACGGGGCATCAAAAACCTTCCTCACTTCTCCCACGAACTCCTCCAGACTAGTGCACATGGCCGGCTGTTGTTCCCACACGGCAGAAGCCCAGGTGAGAGCCCTACCAGACATCAGCATGATGTGGTAGGCTATCTTGGAGCAATCCGAGGGGAAGGAGGAGGGCTAAAGCTCGAAGACGAGGGCACACTGAGCTAGCAACGCCCGACAGGTGCTCAGTTCTCCGTTGAAGCTTTCCAGAGGAGGTAAGCAGGGCTCCTGAGAAGGTGGAGTGACCGACGAGACAGAAATGCTAGCAGCTGAGTCGCTGAGGAGCTACAGGTATAAATACACAGGGGAAGATGGGTGAGACGTGGAGGTGGGTGGAGACAATCACAAGGACAGGAAACAGATCAGGATGTGACAGTTGTGGGTTTACTCTCAACAGTTTTTAAGGTCTAGAAAGGCACAGTAGCAGGCCAGTCTGGCTGTATTTTTACATCTGATACTGAATCCGCTGTCTCCCAAGTCGTTCTATAATAATGTGGTCACATATGCTCCTGGCAGACTCCGTTATTCAGGAAAGCTTAACACATGCACTGCCTCCTCTCCAATTCAATTGACTATTCCTTGCGTACCTAGAACATAATGCTTCAATATAGCCTAAAGATGTATCATTTAACTTTTCAAATTCAGTACCTTTTATATGTGGCATAAGCATAACCAGTCTTATTAGGCTACTTCACAAGTCTCATGTAGCCATGTGCACATTCATCCAAAATATATGCTATCGTCAAAATGGCTTGACATTAACCAGATTTCCATCAAACCTTTTTATGCAGTAATGCAGCCTAAATGTCAGATAAATAAATGTCATGACATCATGGGAAAGTATGCAGTTTATTAGGCTACAGATTAAATACATTATGATGAACTTCACAGGGTGGTGAAAGTGCGTAGTGATGAGGTTGATGCTCCTGTCAATAAATATGGAGAGTCGTATGATGATATCATGTGATATGATTTGAGGATCGATGCTTGGCTGCCATTTCACAAATAAAAAAAATCTCACAGTTTTGTCAATAATAATCTAATCATGTAGTAGGCTATAACGGCACTGTATCTGCAAGCTGTTGTATTGGAAAATGAGAAGAATGTTGGCATGGCCAAATGCCAACAAAACTTCCTATTCAGGTAGGATGCAATTTTGGAACTTACATTTAATTATAATAATTTGTTATATCATTATTATTATTATTATTATCATTATTATTGTAACAATATTTATCGAAACCAGTTTTTTAAATATGCAAAACATGTTTTTTTATTTTATTCTGCTGATACATTTTATTTAGCCAAATAAAATTGGATCTGTCTTTTTAATTGTGTGTTCCATATTTAGGCTAGTTTAAGATAGGTTGTAAGTAGGTCTGTTGTGAAATAAATAGCATTAGCCTATTTCTGTCATTTATAGGGGAAGGTATGCACTTACCTTTGTTGGTAATTGCTGCAACATAGCCTGTTCAAAGTTTTAAACCAGTTCGCTATTGTTTTATTTCATTCTGTTGAGTCATTTCCTTTGGCCAAATTAAGTTTCAAGTGTAATGTTGTGTTTTCTGCAATATAATAGCCTGCTCTTATAATACCTACAAACAATGGCTTGACTTAATTTGATATTACCCCAATAATATTTAGAAACTTTTGTGAATGTTTGTTGTGGGGTGTCTATTAATAAGATTTAGCTAATGCAAGCCTATGATTTAAAGGCAGTGGGCACTGATGCTCCAACTGACTCCAACAGTTGAACTTGAAGTAAGGAAGAATCTCTCAGGTAGGCCAGAGTTACTCCTATAATCTAACAATATATTGCTCATCTTTATACAAAATATACAGACAAAACATTTACAAATTAACCTTCTTTAAGTCTATATATGTATAGCAGATGCAGTAGCCTTCTGACATTATTAAATGCATGTCGATGTAGTAGCATGCCGCCGGCATATCTCTCTCTTTCTCGATCTCCCTGGGGATAGGCCTACACTTCTCTTCCTTTAGGCTATATACAGTACCAGTCAAAAGTTTGGACACACCTACAGGGGTTTTCTTTATTTTTTACTATATCCTACATTGTAGAATAATAGTGAAGACATTAAAACTATGAAATTGTCACACTTGATCTATTTCACCTGTCTCTGTGATTGTCTCCACCCCCTTCCAGGTGTCGCCCATCTTCCCTATTATCCCCGGTGTATTTATACCCGTGTTCTCTGTTTGTCTGCTGCCAGTTCGTCAAGCTTACCAGCATTTTCCCCTTGAGCCTGTCTGTTTATAGTTCCTGTTTTGTAGATTTCTTGGTTTTGACCATTCTGCCTGCCCTGACCCTGAGCCTGCCTGCGGTTCTGTACCTTGTCCCACCACACTGGATTATTGACCTCTGCCTGCCCTGACCCTGAGACTGCCTGCCGTTCTGTACCTTTTGGACTCTAATCTGGATTACTGACCTATGCCTGTGCTTGACCTGTTGTTTTGCCTGCCCCCTGTTCTAGTAATAAACTTTTGTTACTTTGACACAGTATTCATCTGGGTCTTCCCTAAAACGTGATAGAAATAACACAAATGGAATGACCTAGTAACCAAATAAGTGTTAAACAAATCAAAATATATTTTATATTTGAGATTTTTAAAATTCACCACCCTTTGCCTTGATGACAGCTTTGCACACTCTTGGCATTCTCTCAACCATCTTCATGAGGTAGTCACCTGGAATGCATTTCAATTAACAGGTGGCCTTGTTAAAAGTTAATTTGTGGAATTTCCTTCTTAATGCGTTTGAGCCAATCAGTTGTGTTGTGAAAAGGTAGGTGTGGTATACAGAAGATAGCCCTATTTGGTAAAAGACCAAGTGCATATTATGGCAAGAACAGCACAAATAAGCAAAGAGAAACGACTGTCCATCATTACTTTAAAACATGAAGGTCAGTCAATGCGGAAGATTTTAAGAACTTTGAAAGTTTCAAGTGCAGTAGCAAAAATCATCAAGCGCTATGATGAAACTGGCTCTCATGACGACCGCCACAGGAAAGGAAGACCCAGAGTTACCTCTGCTGCAGAGGATAAGTTCATTAGAGTTACCAGCCTCAGAAATTGCAGCCCAAATAAATGCTCCAAAAAGTTCAACAGACAGACACATCTCAACATCAACTATTCAGAGGAGACTGCGTGAATCAGGCTTTCATCATCGAATTTCTGCAATGAAATCACTACGAAGAACAATCAATAACAAGAAGAGACTTGCTTGGGCCAAAAAACACGACCAATGGACATTAGACCGGTGGAAATCTGTCCTTTGTTCTGATGAGTCCAAGTTTGAGATTTTTGGTTCCAACCTCCGTGTCATTGTGAAATGCAGAGTAGGTGAATGGATGATATTCGCATGTGTGGTTCCCACTGTGAAGCATTGAGGAGGAGGTGTGATGGTGTGGAGGGTGGAGACAAGCACAAGGACAGGTGAAAAAGATCAGGGCATGGCAGGGTGTCTACTTAGAAAAATAAAAAATATAAAACACTTTTTTGGTTATTTCCATATGTGTTATCTCCTAGCTTTGATGTCTTCACTACTATTCTATAACATAGAATATAGTAAATATAAAGAAAAACCCTCAGTAGGTGTGTCCAAATTTTTGACTGGTACTGTAAATTAGAAGACACTGATTTCACTTGAGGCACCAATCTCATCATGACCTGCTGCTAATATCTTTAAGTTACCAAGTACCACCATCACCTCCATTACATCAGGAGGATCAAACTGAAGCAGAGAAGGGAAACGTCCCTTCATGTAATCCAAGGGAGTGGAACCCCCAATCACAAAGAAGTTATTCAATTTACATGAAATAACATCAGGATCACTCTGTCTGATTTCCAACAATACATTTAGATGGAATAGTTGTAGATGCCTTATCTTATTCAACAGGTGATTGATTATTTTCCAAGTTGACTTTGTATTATTTAAGGATTCTTGGAATTTGTTATGAAAATATATTTTGAGAGATATCTGAAATAAGTGAGTAATTTTGTTATCATACTTTTTGTAATTTGTAGAATTCATGGGACTTTTTTTACTGAGGATTTTTTGAGACCGGTTGTAAACCAAGGTTTCCAGAACCGTTTTGCTGCTCTCTTAAGTGATTTAACTAAGGGAAAGCAGTGGTGAAATATAGAATTGAAAGATATGAGAAATGTCTGGTAAGAAGACAACACATTGGCCTAATTATAAAAATTTTCCCATGAAATATCATCAATCAACATCTTAAAGCGCTGAAAATAACTTTTGTTGAATATTCTACATTTAATGCTATTAATCATTACCATCTATTAATTTCCAGCTGCCAAAGAGAAGTGGGAAATTGGAAAGTGATCAGAAATGTCAGTGTACAGTATACCTTTATAAGTCATATTATTCAAAGAATTTGTAAAACAAAAATCTATAAAGATGGCAGATGAACTGATAGATGAGGGGATACAGATAGCTGGAGGGTTGATATCCTGCCCAACTAAGAAAGATACACATTTTGAATCATCCAGAGAGTGGAACGGAAACATAAAAGTGTATACAGTTGAAGTCGGAAGTTTACATACACCTTAGCCAAATACATTTAAACTCAGTTTTTCACAATTCCTGACATTTAGTCCTCGTAAAAATTTGCTGTTTTAGATCAGTTAGAATCACCACTTTATTTTAAGAATGTGAAATGTCAGAATAATAGCAGAGAGAATGATTTATTTCAGCTTTTATTTATTTCATCACATTCCCAGTGGGTCATACACTCAATTAGTATTTGGTAGCATTGCCTTTAAATTGTTTAACTTGGGTCAAACGTGTCAGGTAGCTTTACACAAGCTTCCCAAAATAAGTTTGGGGAATTTTGGCCCATTCCTCCTGACAGAGCTGGTGTAACTGAGTCAGGTTTGTAGGCCTCCTTGCTCGCACACGCTTTTTCAGTTCTGACCACAAATTGGTAATTTCTCCAAAAATAACGATCTTTGTCCCTATGTGCAGTTGCAACCCGTGTCTGGCTTTTTTTATGGCGGTTTTGGAGCAGTGGCTACTTCCTTGCTGAGCGGCCTTTCAGGTTATGTCGATATTGGACTCGTTTTACTGTGGCTATAGATACTTTTGTACCTGTTTCCTCCAGCATCTTCTCCAGGTCCTTTGCTGTTGTTCTGGGATTGATTTGCACTTTTTGCAACAAAGTACTGTTCATCTCGAGGAGACAGAATGCATCTCCTTCCTGAGCAGTATGGTAGCTACGTGGTCCCATGGTGTTTATACTTGCATACTATTGTTTGTACAGATGAATGTGGTACCTTCAGGCATTTGGAAATTCCTCCCAAGGATGAACCAGACTACCATTTAGTTTTTGAGGTCTTGGCTGATTTCTTTTGATTTTCCCATGATGTCAAGCAAAGAGGCACTGAGTTTGAAGGTAGGCCTTGAAATACATCCACAGGTACACCTACGATTGACTTAAATGATGTCAAGTAGCGAATCAGAATAATCCATAACATCATTTTCTGGAATTTTCCAAGCTGTTTAAAGGCACAGTCAACTTAGAGTATGTAAACTTCTGACCCAATGGAATTGTAATACAGTGAATTCTAAGTGAAATAATCTGTCTTTAAACAATTGTTGGAAAAATTACTTGTGTCATGCACATAGTAGATGTCCTTACCGACTTGCCAAAACTATAGTTTGTTAACAAGAAATTTGTGGAGTGGTTGAAAAACGAGTTTTAATGACTCCATCCTAAGTGTATGTTAACTTCCAACTTCAACTGTACCTCGCATCTAATGCAACCATACCGTGGTTCCTTCTATATAAGTTGTCTCATACTGCAGCACACCTTGTGGGCTACCGCAGCATTCTGTGGCACATCATTTAATTGTCAGCCATTTTTTCTGTTACTGCAAGTTAGTGCTAGTTTGACCACCAGGGGGCAGCTTTGAGAAGCATTTCATAGTCTTCCATATTGGCATTTCCAGAGACAGGGAGGGCACGCGGGAGACCAGGGTTCAATTCCCCTATGGGGAGGAATGAGTAGGCTGTCCTTGTAAATAAGAATTTGTTCTTATCTTCTCTAGGGTAGGGGGCAGCATTCGGAATTTTGGATGAAAAGCATGCCCAAATTAAACGGCCTGCTACTAGGGTCCAGCAGATAGGATATGCATATAACTGGTAGATTTGGATAGAAAACACTCTAAAGTTTCCAAAAATGGTTTAAATAGTATCTGTGTGTATAACAGAACTGATTTAGCAGGCGAAAACCTGAGAGAAATCCATTCAGGAAGTAGTTTTTTATTTGGTTTTGTAGTTTTCTATTCAATGCCATTATCAACATCGTTTGACGTGTTTCTATGAACTTTACGGATACAATTTGGATTTTTTTGTCTGATTGTTTTGACTGCGTTTGAGCCTGTGGATTACTGAAGAAAACGCCTAACAAAACTAAGGTTTTTGGATATAAAGAGACTTCATCAAACGAATGTCTTCTGATTGCCACCATATGAAGATCATCAAAGGTAAGGGATTAATTTTAGCTCTATTTCTGCTTGGCTGGTTACTGTTTGTAATTTGTCAACTGGGCTATGTTCTGGGCTAGGTATATTCTGGGCTAGGTATGCTTTCGCCCGAAAAGCATTTTATAAATATGACACTGTGGTTGGTGTAACAAGAAGTTAATCTTTAAACCTATGTAAAATATGTTTTGTTTTCTGAATTTTTATAATGAGCATTTCTGTATTTGAATTTGGCGCTCTGCAATCTCACTGGATGTTGGCCAGATGGGACGTCCCACGTACCCTAGAGAGGTTAATTAATTTGATTAATATTATGGTTTCTATTCCATGAAAAAACAAAAACTCTCTGGGTGTCTGTTAGGGTGGAATGGAAAATATGGCACTGTATAACATGACGGTCGGCATTAGAGTACTGGGCTATTTAGCTAAAGATCAGGTTTCAATCCCCCAACAGGGAGAAAGGAGATATTCAGTTTATATTCTGTATATATGAATTACACATGAGCTTTTACTTAAATCAAGTTTCTAGTCTATTGCATAGTTACAATGTGTAATCATTGATGTCCCAGGAGTGGGAGTGGTAAACACTGTTGAAGTGTATAATTGTAATACACACATGCAGATACAGCATCATTAAAAGAATGGATTTTGATACACCTGGTATTGGATATGACTGAAATCACAACTTTCTTTGCCAAGGAAGAGTACATGATCAGTGAATATATTCAATGTACCGGCTACAATGTGGGGATGTCATGCGTGGTAATAACTACAGTACATATATATAGGACTTGCATCCTACTTAGTCCATAGGCTTTATTAATGCCATTCAGACTTGAAGTTGACACAACAACTCTAATAGCTGTGGTTCATTGATTGGTATGAATATTAGTTAAGAACTAACGTTTTAGGGTCCATACACAGATCGGCTACATATCCATAAGCATACAGTTATTTTTATCCTCCACTACACAATAAGCAAGTAAATAGTTAGCTAGCTATGTTACTTTATCTGCATTGCACGGCAAGGCAAGCTTACACAATTGTACATTCAATTTGCAGTAAATGCTTTAGCTAGCTAGATTCTTTGCATCCATTGTTTCCCAAGATGACAGCCTGGTTTGCTGGTTTTCTCAGGAGTCCCTAAAACATTAAACAACATGAATTACAATGTCATTCTCATGTCATTACATCAGCTAGCTAGCTGGCTAATGTTAGCTATTCAACTAACTTGCTAAATTAACTTTATGACCAAAAAATATGCACAATTGTTTGTCTCTATATTAACTAACATATTCCTCTCAATGGCACACTTTTTCTTGAATCGTTATAACATTATAATTACTTACATTTGCTTCTCCCATAAAGTTTTGTCAGCCATCTTTGTTGAGGAAAGTCACCAGGGACGGGTGGCTCACGTCAAATGTGTCATTGGAACCAGTCGATATGATTGGTCATATAAAAACCTTGGGACCCAAATGCATAATGAGTGCTCTAACTCCCCTTTGTGGTGGTCTGGAGCAATGAAGCCTTGATGCTGGTTATCTCTAAGTCCCGTGGTGTAAGCTCGCAACTTTTAAAGGAGGAACCACTGTACATTTTGTTAGTTTTATCAATAGGGGTGCACTTCCTATGGAACTCACATTGACACAGTCCACATAACACCACTGAAGACTTCAGAGGGTTATGACATTTAGAGCTATGTGTGTTTTTCTTTCATCAAAATGCGTTTGTTTGGCAGAAACACCTTCTTGAACATGTGAACTTTTATGTCCCTTTAATAACAAACTTGTATGCCATCTGTAAATCGTAATAAAATGGTTAAATAACGAGCTTAGTTGGTTAAGCCACAGAAAAAGAGGCAACCTTCCCGCTAGCCATGATTGGCTGAGATAATGAGTGGGCTGGAAATGCCGAGAGATCAGTTTGGATTGGTATGCCATATAGCACGCTTCTGTCTATTTGAGCTGGTCAGTATGTGTAGGTAATCCTGTCTAACGCAGCTTTATTTTCAATGTATAGTGTAGTAAAACTTAACAAAAGACTCCACTACGCAAGTATCCATTTCAATAGAATGTCACTGCAACAACTGTATCAGAGCACTCTCATCTGAGTGTGAGTGCAGAATAACTGAGGATTTTAAGAACACTCAACACCTGTTGAATATGGCCGGTGTCAGTAAACGTTGTTGCCAGCAGCACAGTTAGTCACAAATGCTCAGGATGACTTGAAAACAGCCTAACCAGCTCTGCTAGGACGAGTAAAAGGGTAATAGTTTGAGTGGGGGATAAAGCTGTAGATGATTCTTATGGCATTGGACATGGTCAGTGTGAACAAGAGAGACTTCACACAACGGGCCAAGCAAGCTGTACAAACAAAATGGAAATGACACAGGACATTTTATTTAATGAAAGGGGTTGCAGTCTGCCTTGAAGATTTCAGCTACAGCTTCAGATATATGTTTCTAATTTTATCAGAAAGTTATTTTCATTGCAAGTTAAAGCTTACTGTTAGGCAGCTTAGCTGACTTTAGATGGTTGGCCTGCTAGCTGATGTTAGATGGTTAGCTTGCTAGCTAACATTACATGTACGATCTGTGTGTGGTGATAGCTCAAAAACCCATTTCGCATTGCTAGTTATAGCTTAATGTTAGCTAGCTAGCCAGGTGTGTCTGACAGTGATTACGGCTATCTATTGTATAATAACGCTAAAATATTTGTATCTGAAATTTGTCTTTCAGCATCAGTAGAACTCGCCTGACTCTCCTCCACCAGTCATACAAGGAGAATGGTTTATTAATAATGCCTCCCTTCAAAAAGAGAGCTGGCCCAAGCAAGCACAGGTTACACCTGAAGCATGAGGACTTGCAGCGAGTGGTGAACTTCAACAATAACGCAGAGAATAATACTCGGGACTCTGACTATATATTAGTTACACAGACTTTTGGCCTCCCATCCTATTCTAACCATCTCTTGCCGGCTTTGTATTCATGTTCCCTGATGAAACTGCTGTACAATATGATCTTGTTGCCATCTAATGCACATTCAAATGTAATAGGTCAACACTGGAGAGCTCTCTCCCTGTCCTCTGCTGTGCCTTGATTGTATTACTGCTGATGATATCTGTAAATGTGCATGTACACCCTGGCCCATCTACTGTTGCTAGGCCCAATTCTGACTAGTGCTCTGATATCTGCTTCACTGATTTCTGCTCTCGTAAAAGCCTGAGTTTCTCTGCATGTTAACACTAGAAGCTTATTACCTAAAATGGATCAATTGAAAGTGTTGGTTCACAGCTCCAATCCAAATTTGTTGGTCATTACTGAGACGTGGTTAAGGAAGAGTGTTTTGAATACAGATGTTAACCTTTCTAGTTATAACCTTTTTTGGCAAGACAGATCTTCCAAAGGTGGGGGAATGGCAATCATTACCAAGAATCATCTTCAGTGCTCAGTTGTCTCCAGTCTGTCCCCAAATAATTTGATTTGCTGGTTTTAAGCATTAAACTTGCAAATAGTTCTTTAAGGTTAACTGTTGCTGGGTGCTATCGTCCTCCATCAGCACCGGCCTGTACCCTACCTGCCCTAAACTCTCTCCTGGCCCCTTACACTAAGTCTGAATTTGTCCTTCTAGGTGACCTAAACTGGGTCATGCTTAAACCACCTGACCAAGTCCTAAAGCAATGGGAATGCCTAAAAGGCTAATCTCCTCAATGTTATCCTCACAAATAATCCTGATAGGTATCCGTCTGGTGTTTTCTGTAATGACCTTAGTGATCACTGTTTTACAGCCTGTGTTCGTAAGGGCAGCACAGTGCAACGACATGTCCTGATTTGTCTTCCTTCAAGAAGTGGCCTCTAAAATGGTATAGAATCAGCTTGATCCCCTCTGTCGAAGACGCTTGGACAATCTTTTTAGTTTTTTTCAGTGGTATTGTTAACAAACACGCCCCCATAAAGAAAATGATAATTAAAAACAGGTTCAGCCCCCGGTTAGACCGTGATCTTGGGACACAAGCCAACAACATCTGGTGAAATCGGAGGGTGTGCAATTCCAATAAATAATTGTAATATTTAACATTCATCATTTAAAAGCTTAAATTCTTGTCAATCGAACTGCGTTGTCTGATTTCAAAAATACTTTACGGCGGAAGGATACCATGCTGAAGACGGTGCCCCACATTAACATATTTTTTCAACCAGCACAGGCTTCATAAAATCACAAATAGCAATTTAATAAATCACTTAAGTTTGAAGATTTTCCTCTCTTTGCAATCCCATGGCCCCCAGAATAGTTGTTTTGGTAGTAATTCACTCCTTCAACCTGAAAACAAAAGCTACTGCTAAACTTCGTCCAAACAAGTCAACCAATGTTTCTATTTAATCCTCAGGCACTCTAAAATGTAAATAAACTATAATATTTTGATACAGAAAGTGGTATGTTAAATAGGAAAGGAAAATTAGTGAGTGTACGCCCTCTCCCTCGCGCGCCGAACGACTGATATTGTTCAGGTGTCCTCCAACCAAGACTCCAAATACTTTTTAGTTTTTCAAAAAGAGGGCTGAAACCTTGAATAAAGACTGACATCTAGTGGAAGCCATAGGAATTGCATTCTGGGAGACGTATTTACAAAGAAACAATAGGTTTCCATAATAAGAGCCTGGGACCTAAAACACAAACAGTTCCGGGTGGATGTTCTTTGGATTTTCGCCTGCCATATCGATGATGTTATAGTCTCAGACATTATTTGAACGGTTTTAGAAACTTCAAAGTGTTTTCTATGCAATGCTACCAATTATATGCACATCCTGGTTTCTGGACCTGAGTAACAGGCAGTTTACTTTGGGCATGTCAGTCAGGTGGAAACTACATTTTAAAGACCTAGAGAACAAACCCTTCTCCTCATTGCTGCCCATGTCCATGAATGTTGATGATGTGGTTGTTTGTTACTGACAAGAAGCACATGTCTCCTATCATTATACAACATTATACAACGTGACAGTCATGGGATGGCAGCAGCTTTCCACAACAGTGCTTGTGTCCTGGGTGCCTGGCCTAACTAGGCAAGTCAGTTAAGAACAAATTCTTATTTCCAATGACGGCATACCAAAAGGCAAAATGCCTCCTGCGGGGTCGGGGACAGAACACTACATAAAGAGAGACCTAAGACAGCAACATAGCAAGGCAGCAACACATGACAACTAGAGGTCAACTGATTAATCGGAATGGCCGATTAATTAGGGCCTATTTCAAGTTTTCATAACAATTGAAAATCTGTATATATTCTTTTTTTACACCTTTATTTAACTAGGCAAGTCAGTTAAGAACACATTCTTATTTTCAATGATGGCCTAGGAACGGTGGGTTAACTGCCTTGTTCAGGGGCCGAACGACAGAGTTTTACCTTGTCAGCTTGGGGATTCTTCTGACTGCGTAAACCCCTGACTGCGTAAATTCTTCTGACTGCGTATACTTCTGACTGCATAAACTCCAAACTGTGTTTAAATTCCATTACATTCTTAAATAGATCATCAATCCCTTTGTTGGTAGAATGGATAAAAAGTTGCAGGGAGGACTTAAAGTTATTTTCCTGCAGATCTATTAGATCTTTATAGCTATTTTTTTGCTTGAGTAGTTCATGAAGTGTAGTGCTTGATATGTATTCCTCTTCCTCGGTGAGCTTTGCAGCATTGTACTTTCTAGTATTAGCCTTGCTACAAGCTTGTTGTGAGATAAAATAAGTTTGCAAACACAACCCACACCACGCCTCCCGAAAACAAGTTCCGTCAGTGAAATGGCATAAACACACAAGTAACACAAACATCATCACACATGCCCCAGTACGATAAACAGAGAGAAGGCTGAGGACTTACACACTGTATGGATCCTGGATGCACTTACTAAACAAGCGGGAGATCACCGACTTGGAGGTTAGTGCTGTGGATACAAGCAGTATGCGGGGCAGTAAACCAAAACACCAGTCGAAGATGCTTGGGAGAGACAGATGTAGGAGCATTCACTTACCTACGGAACGAGTAACGTGAACAAGAAGCGTTATAGTGGCAAACTAATGTGACAGCTAGCTAGTTAGATATTTCTACAAACATCTGATTACTAAGGTAAGCCAACAAGCAGAGAGCATTCATGGAGAGCTAAAAACATGGGGAGCTGAAACTTTGTCTGTCAGATAGCTAAGCAAGCTGGATACCTAACTAGCCATTTCATTTGCACTTGCCCACACACAATTTCAACAGTAGGTTTACATATAAGAAATACTTGTCTTATTTCAGAAATATATAGTATAAGCTACATAGGTAGAAGGTAAGTAAAGGGCAATTTACTTCTGATCACATCTGGCTAGGGACCTACAAACACAAACAAAATCGTCAGACGGATATGAATTACTTTGCCCCCGGGTATCCTACTAACGGAAAATTTGCAACTGGATATGCGATAACCCAGCATCTCCCCAAAACAGATGCCCGTCCCGGAAGCAAAGTAGTTAGCATTTTTTAGCATATTGGCGTAACTGCTAATATGCATCTACTGGTATAATGTGGCCATCTTCGATTGCATCAATGTTATTTTCTCAAACTCTTTAGGGAGTCCAAAGACCACATTTGGTGTGAATCTAACTTTTAGTCCATGAGAAGAAGATTATTTTATGATTATTTTAAGCATTAGTGTTACATAGTCAAAAACATGAGTTGTTAATAGTTTTCTTATTTTTTAATGATATTAATGCCAAACTTAACATGGTCCATCATGGTAAGGTCTTTGATGACCCTAAAACGTTTTAAGTTGATAGGACATTATTGTGAAGTGCAGAGGTGGAAAAAGTACCCAATTCTCATACTTGAGTAAAAGTAAAGATACCTTAATAGAAAATGACTGAAGTGAAGTCATCCAGTAAAATACTACTTGAGTAAAAGTATTTGGTTTGAATATACTTAAGTATCAAAAGTAAAAGTACAAACGTAAATCATTTCAAAATCCTTATATTAAGCAAACCAGAAAGCATAATTTTCTTGTTTATTTTAATTTACGGATAGCCGTGGGCAGGCTCCAACACTCAGACATCATGTACAAACAAAAGCATGTGTTTATTGAGTCCGTTTTATCAGAGGCAGTAGGGATGACCAGTGATTCTCTTTATAAGTGTGTGAAATTTCTCATTTTCATTTCTTGATAAGCATTCCAAATGTAACGAGTACTTTTGGCTGTCAAGGAAAAAGTATGGAGTAAAAAGTATAACATTTTCTACAGGAATGTAGTGAAGTAAAAATCATCAAACGTAAATAGATAAGTCATTTTTTGGGGCTATCTGTACTTTTCTTAAGTAGTACTTTCAAGTACTTTAACTTAAGGACTTTACTCCACTGGTGAAGTGGATTTACAAAGGATTTAAATGGACACGTAAAATCTGTTTTTTAAAATGTATCAATAACTCAGCCATCTCTTAACCAATCCCTTAGCTCTCAAATTAAGTTAAGAGATGCACCATGGGCCTGCATACCGAATTCAGACTTAAGGTTCATGAGAATACGTTTTTCAAAGGTTTTCAGAAATTTCCAAGATGTAGGAAAATCTATCCTGATGGACCTTAGGGAATATTTGTTCAGCATGAGGAACGACACCTACATTCAAAGTTTAAAGTCTCTAGGTCAAACCGGATGGCGGATATGAGAGTTTAAGTGAGACTGCTTATACCAGCACCACCTACTGTATAGGTCAATCGGTGCCATTCTTTTTGACCAAGGTACTCATGGCCTCTAGTTTCTGTGTGGCAAATTAGAAAAAGTTACCAATCTATTCTTAACCATGTCAAGACAAAAACAAAATCTAAGGATAGCTTTGAACCCTTAATTATGATCATTAAGCTTCATGGTGTAAATGTCAATAGAGCCATTGAATGTAATAATTTGTAATGTGGATGGAGACACATCCAACATTGATCAGCTCACAGCAATCAAGTTGTGATCAAACACTGGAATGGACCATGATTATCAAGATGTTTAACTTCTTCGATATAGGGGGCGCTCTTTTAATTTTTGGATTAAAAAAAACATTCCCGTTTTAAACAAGATATTTTGTCATGAAAAGATGCTCGAATATGCATATAATTGACAGCTTTGGAAAGAAAACACTCTGACGTTTCCAAAACTGCAAAGATATTGTCTGTGAGTGCCACAGAACTAATGCTACAGGCGAAACCAAGATGAAATTTCATACAGGAAGTGCCCCAGATTTTGAATGCGCTGTGTTCCAATGTCTCCTTATATGGCTGTGAATGCGCCAGGAATGAGCCTACACTTTCTGTCGTTTCCCCAAGGTGTCTGCAGCATTGTGACGTATTTGCAGGCATATCATTGGAAGATTGACCATAAGAGACTACATTTACCAGGTGTCCGCTTGGTGTCCTCCGTCGAAATTATTGCGTAATGCATTTTTCCATTTGGTTCAGAGGAGAAACCAAACTTCCACGAATGATTTATCATCGAATAGATATGTGAAAAACACATTGAGTATTGATTCTAAACAACGTTTGCCATGTTTCTGTCGATATTATGGAGTTCATTTGGAAAAAAGTTTGGCTGAATTTTCGGGTTTTTTTCTTAGCCAAACGTGATGAACAAAACGGAGCGATTTTTCCTACACAAATAATCTTTTTGGAAAACTGAACATTTGCTATCTAACTGAGAGTCTCTTCATTGAAAACATCCAAAGTTCTTCAAAGGTAAATGATTTTATTTGAATGCTTTTCTTGTTTTTGTGAAAATATTGCCTGCTGAATGCTAGGCTTAATGCTATGCTAGCTATCAATACTCTTACACAAATGCTTGTGTAGCTATGGTTGAAAAGCATATTTTGAAAATCTGAGATGACAGTGTTGTTAACAAAAGGCTAAGCTTGTGAGCCAATATTTATATTTCATTTCATTTGCGATTTTCATGAATAGTTAACGTTGCGTTATGGTAATGAGCTTGAGGCTATGATTACGCTCCCGGATACGGGATTGCTCGACGCAAGAAGTTAAACTTTGCTTCAAGCCCGAGGGTAAAGGACAATAAGTGGAGAAAATCGTACTTCTCCACTTTGTCTTTCAACCTGGTTGTCACATTCGTCGTATGAAGGAGACCAAGGCGCAGCGTGGTATGCGTACATTCTCTTTATTAAAAGAATGAACACCGAACAAACTAACAAACTAACAAACGAACCGTGAAGCTATACAATATGGTGCTGACAGGCACCAACTACACATAGACAAGATCCCACACAAGAAAGTGGGAAAAAGGGCTGCCTAAATATGATCCGATAAACAACGATAAACAGCTGTCTCTGATTGGGAACCATATCAGGCCAACATAGACATACAAAACCCCTAGACATACAAAAACCTAGAGCACCCACCCTAGTCACACCCTGACCCCCGGCCGCAAACCTGAACCTATAGGGGAGGGTCCGGGTGGGCATCTACCCTCGGTGGCGGCTCCGGTTCTGGACGCAGTCCCCGCTCCCTACACTGATCCCTCCGCTTCTGTGGAACCGGACAGTGGATCGTTGTCGGAGGAACCGGACCGTGGATCATCGCCAGAGGCTCAGAACTGGGAACCACCACTGGAGGATCTGGACTGCAGCTCGTCGTTGGAGGCCCCGGACTGGGGACCGTCGCTGGAGGCCACGGACTGGGGACCGTCGCTGGAGGCCCCGGAATGAGGACCGTCGCTAGAGGCTCCGGACTGGGGACCGTCGCTGGAGGCCCCGGACTGGGGACCGTCGCTGGAGGCCCCGGACTGGGGACCGTCGCTGGAGGCTCCGGACTGGGGACCATCGCTGGAAGCTCCGGACTGGGAGCCGTCGCTGGAAGCTCTGGTCTGGGAACTGTCGCCAGAACCTTTGGACTGTGGAGGCGCACTTGGAGGTCTGATGCGTGGGACCGGTACAGGTGGCACCGGGCTGATGACACGCACCTCAGGGCGAGTGCGGAGACGAGGCACAGGACATACTGGACTGTGGAGGTGCACTGGAGACCTGATGCGTGGGACCGGTACAGGTGGCACCGGGCTGATGACAAGCACATCAGGGCAAGTGCGGAGAGGAGGCACAGGATGTACTGGACTGTGGAGGCGCACTGGAGATCTGATTCGTGGGACCGGTACAGGTGGCACCGGGCTGATGACAAGCACATCAGGGCAAGTGCAGAGAGGAGGCACAGGACGTACTGGACTTTGGAGACGCACTGGAGACCTGGAGAGTGGAGCTAGCACAATGTGTCCTGGCTGGATGCTCACTTTAGCTCAATACATGCGGAACGCTGGCACAGGACGCACTGG
Source organism: Oncorhynchus tshawytscha (assembly GCF_018296145.1). Classification (NCBI taxonomy): domain Eukaryota; kingdom Metazoa; phylum Chordata; class Actinopteri; order Salmoniformes; family Salmonidae; genus Oncorhynchus; species Oncorhynchus tshawytscha. The sequence continues at coordinate 20,050,744 of NC_056439.1, forward strand.
GCTGTGAAGGAGTACTGGCGATACAGTACATAGAGCTGGCGCAGGATATCCTGGTCCAAAGAGGTGTACTGGAGACCGGGAGCGCTGACCCGGCACAACCCGTCCTGGCTGGATGCCCACTCTAGCGCGGCAAATGCGAGGAGCTGGAATAGTGCGTACCGGGCTATGAATGCGCACTGGAGACACCGTGCTCATCACTGCATAACACGGTGCCTGATCAGTCACACGCTCCCCACAGTAAGCACGAGGAGTTGGCTCAGGTCTAAACCCTACCTCCGCCAATCTCCCCGTGTCCCCCCCCCCAAAAAAATATATATTTTGGGGCTGTCTCTCGTGCTTGCCTCGTTGGTAATACTCCTCGTAACGTCGCCGTTCCGCTTTCGCTGCCTCAATTTTCTCTCTCGGATGGCGATACTCCCCAGCCAGGGTGTCCAGGGTCCTTTACCATCCAGAATCTCCTCCCAAGTCCATTCCTCCTGTACACGCTGCTTTGTCCTTTTGTGGTAGGATCTTCTGTCATGTTCGTCGTATGAAGGAGATCAAGGAGCAGCGTCGTATGCGTACATTCTCTTTATTAAAAGAATGAACACCGAACAAACTAACTAAATAACAAACGAACCGTGAAGCTATACAATATAGAGCTGACAGGCAACTACACATAGACGAGATCCCACACCAGAAAGTGGGAAAAAGGCCTGTCTAAATATGATCCCCAATCAGAGACAACGATAAACAGCTGTCTCTGATTGGGAACCATATCAGGCCAACATAGACATATAAAACCCCTAGACATACAAACAACCCTTTGGGCATGACACTGGTAGAGAGTATTTTATTTTATTTATTTTTATTTTTCCTTTATTTAACCAGGCATGTCAGTTAAGAACAAATTCTTATTTTCAATGACGGCCTAGGAACAGTGGGTTAACTGCCTGTTCAGGGGCAGAACGACAGATTTGTACCTTGTCAGCTCGGGGGTTTGAACTTGCAACCTTCCGGTTACTAGTCCAACGCTCTAACCACTTGGCTACCCATAATGAGTGGCAGCCAGGATTTTAATTCTGTCTTGCCTTTGCTTCCTTTATGCCCCCTGCCCCCTCCCTCTCCCCACCTCTGCAATATGATTCTACTCGAATTGCAAAGTCAAATCAATGAGAGGCAGTATGCATTCATTGCAAGCTGGAGAACGCTAGACAGGAAATCAGTTCTCCCTGCCAGCACCTCTCCTGTAATCTCAGCTCTCCATATCTCCCTATTTTCTCTTCTCTTCTCTCAATCATCCCCCTCTCTTTCTCTTTTCTCATCCATCCTCCTCTCATTTCTTCTCCTTTCTTCTCTCAACTCTCCCCTTCTCTCCTCTTTTCCTTTCAGTCCTCTCCTCAGCTCTCTGCTCTCTTCCGTCTCTCCTTGCATAGCTGAAAACTGGAGATTGGATAGAATCCCGGCCTTTATTCAATCCCATCCCTTGGAATAACACTCTCCCATAATCCTTGTAGTGTCATTTAAAAATTATTTTTTAGCCTTTGATTTGCCTTTTTCCTTTGTGTGTTGGAGTAAAACAATATTTTATTTGGGGTTTCTAATGGGTTAAGACAGTTGAACTGAGGAATTTTTAAGTGATATACTTCATTAATATATGGCAATATATTGTATAACTAATTAAAAAGTCAGAGAATCCATGTACTAATCCCAGATTACAACTTTAAACCATGGTTGTCTGAACACAGACAGACCAATGCAGAGGCCTGGTTATTGACTGGCCCCAAGGTTGACTTACCATGGTTTACTTGTTTCTGCTTCCGTCGTGTTATATACTGGGGGTAAAATAGTAATATTTTCTTAGGTATGTACACACACACACAGGCACGAAAGGACGCACACACACACGTATGCACACACACACACATATTCACACAGACACAGCCTGCCTGTCTGTCTGTTGAATAATGTATGACAGGTCCTCTATTTCAGGGGTTTGAATTCTTCTGCATTAATTCCTACAGCTCTGTCTCTGGTTGTTTCAATGGGGGTGGATAGCAGAGCATGGCTCACAAGAGCCTCTTATTTCAGCAGAGGATGGAAGCAATTAATGAAGGGTGAGCTTGGCGGGCACACACACACACACACACACACACCCACACACACACTGGGAGCGGGCCAGGATCTCTTTGCATTAATCAGCATTTTACACCAAGTCAGAGAGAACATATGAAAGACGGCCATCTGGTGTAAGCAAACCACACAATCTGACATATTGACAAATATATTTGTCTATTCCACTCAGGGGGATTCCAAAAATGCATTTTAGAATTCATGAAAGCAGATTTGTAGTTTGTGCATGGATCTGTGGGTTACTCTAGTGGGCTTTAGTCACAGACAACTAATACACCAAATTAATCCTCTGATTTAAATCGATTGAGTTGTGATAGTCGGTTTTCGTGACTAGACAGCTTAATTGTCTTTTAAAGCATTCTGGAGTGCACTGGACTGGTGCTTCTAAATCACATTCTAATCATCCTCTCTACCTTCGTGTTCTGGAACTCTACAGAATGGATGCCTCTATTGCGTTTCTTTCCAACAGAAGCACTTGAGTGGTAATGTATAAGTGGAAGGCTGTTCCTGTATGTATTAGAGTGCTTTAGGCTGCTGAAGCGTACACTACAGTCTCTCACTCTCAGCCTGTTTAGCTGATACTGAACGCTGTTCAGAACGCTTGCTAATGTGAGGGTCCGCTGAGCCACATAATAAGAAACAACTGAGTGATAATGATCTTCCACTGGAGGAGGGAAAAACAATATCACTCAAAGTGCATTGTCATCGTCCGTTATTCCGTTCATGTTTATTGTGCTGCTGCCTTTGTCTTAGAAGAAGAACAAGACTTTATTGTCCATTAACTTGCAGAGAACGGAAATGTATCTTTATTCTCACAACCCATCTTCTATCTCCATATACTATAGAAGTCCTACAGTATAATTCATTATATGTCATTTATATGCCATATATTGTATCACCGTGTCTCTTGAAGCAAACAACAGTAACACATTACGATGTAAAGGTCATTGGAGTTTGTTCTTGAGTAATTTTAATAGGGTCTGGAAAGCGAGTTATGTAAATCTGACTGGCATATGAATCTGATTCCTATTGATTAGGATAAACGTTGTAATATCAGGTTCACTTCACAGGCTGAAGCCAAGGGTTATAATGATATTCTTAATAATGCTTTGCCATTCATCATGGTTCTACTATGGTGGTCATTGTGGTAAAAGGGGTATGGCCAGATTACATAGGCCATGTGTTGATTAAAAAGCTGTGAATCATCAATGGTTTTAATTTGTTTAAATCTTCTCTTCACTTCTTTTTAGTGTCTTTTACATTTAACAATTACAATGATGTAAGTGTACAGTCACTGATTTAGAACAAGAGGGCTTCATTTTCTGAGTTATGCAAGGTTCTACTGAAGGATTTGAGAATGTCAATTAATTGCACCATGGTAAAGGCTGGTAACATGTTGGAGCATCAGGCACTGTGGCTTACGTGGTCTTTGGGGCTTTGCTTGCTTGCTTACTTGGTTGTTACTTTGCGAAAAAGTTTGCAGAGACTTGACTAGAAAATCAAACTGGCTTTGTGGAGAAATGGTAAGAAAAATTGAGGACCAAAAAAATTGAGGACAAAACAATTACACCACAGGATGTTGTATATCATATTATATTGTAAAGGAAGAGGTATGTTGAAACCCCTAGCCCTACTAACAGTACCCCAGCAGCCTAACAAACATCTAAGTGGCACTCTGTGTTTGAGTGCCTCTCAACAGAAATGGCAGTATCACATACTGAACAAAAATATAAACGCACCATGTAAAGTGTTGGTCCCATGTTTCATAAACTGAAATAAAAGTTCCCTGAATTTTTCCATATACACAAAAATCTTATTTCTCTCAAATTTTTGGGACATATTTGTTTACATCCCTGTTAATGAACATTTCTCCTTTGCCAAATTAAACCATCCACCTGACAGGTGTGACATATCAAGGTCATTACACAGGTGCATCTTTGTGCCAGGGACAATAAAAGGCTACTATAAAATGTGAATTTCTTTCACCCAGCACAATTCCACAGATGTCTCAAGTTTTGAGGGAGCGTGCAATTGGCATGCTGCCTGCAGGAATGTCCACCAGAGCTGTTGCCAGAGAATTTAATGTTCATTTCGCTACAATAATGTCACGCCCTGGCCTTAGTTATCTTTGTTTTCTTTATTATTTTGGTTAGGCCAGGGTGTGATATGGGTGATTTATGTGTTTTGTCTTGTCTAGGTTTTTTTGGTAGATTTATAGGGTTGTGTTCAGTTTAGGTGTCTAGGTAAGTCTATGGTTGCCTAGATTGGTTCTCAATCAGAGGCAGGTGTTTATTGTTGTCTCTGATTGGGAACCATATTTAGGCAGCCATATTCTTTGGGTATTTTGTGGGTGATTGTTTCCTGTCTTTGTGTTTTATGCACCTGTTAGGACTGTTACGCTTTTCACATTTATTGTTTTGTAGTTGGTTCATGTTTGAGTTTTCTTATTAAAGAACGATGAACTTCAACCACGCTGCGTTTTGGTCCACCTCTCCTTCTCAGGAAGAAAACCGTGACAGAATCACCCACCACAACAGAACCAAGTGGCGTGGTGACAGGCAGCGCCAGCAGGAGCAGCGCAAACAGGACTTCTGGACGTGGGAGGAAATCCTCGATGGGAGAGGACCCTGGGCAAAGCCAGGGGAGTGTCGCCGCCCCAAGGTGCAGCAGGAGAAGCGGCAGCAGGAGCAGCGCAAGGAGGAGTGGACATGGGAGGACGAGTTGGACGGTGATGGACCCTGGACACAGCTGGGGGAATATCGTCGCCCCAAGGCAGAGCTGGAGGCAGCCAAAGCGGAGAGGCGGCGGTTTGAAGAGGCATCACGGAAGCAGGGCTGGAAACCCGAGTGTCAGCTCCAAACATTTCTTGGGGGGTGGCACACAGGAAGTATGGCGAAGCCAGTTAGGAGACCTGCGCCAACTTCCTGTGCTTACCGGAGAGCGAGAGAGACCGGGCAGGCACCGTGTTATGCTGTGGAGTGCACGGTGTCTTCAGTGTGGGTGCATAGCCCGGTGCGGTACATACCAGCTCCTCGTATCGGCTGGGCTAGAGTAGACATCGAGCCAAGTGCCCTGAAGCCGGCTCTACGCATCTGGTCTCCAGTGCGTCTCCTTGGGCCGGCGTACATGGCACCAGCCTTACGCATGGTGTCCCCGGGTCGCCTGCACAGCCCAGTGCGGGCCATTCCACCTTGCCACTCTGGCAGGGCGACCGGGAGCATTCAACCAGGTAAGGTTGGGCAGGCTCGGTGATCAAGAGCTCCAGTGCACCTGCACGGTCCAGTCTATCCAGTGCCACCTCCACACACCAGCCCTCCGGTGGCAGCCCCCTGCACCAGGCTTCCTGTGCGTGTCCAGAGCCCAGTCCAGAGCCCCTGTCTCCTCTGTCCCCGCAGAGTCTCCCCTGTCCAGAGTGCAGAGTGTCCTCCAGAGCCCCAGTACCACCAGCGCAGGCAACACGTCCAGGCCTACAGTGTCCCCGTCTGTCCAGAGCCGCCAGAGTCTCCCGTCTGTCCAGAGCCGTCCAGAGAGTCTCCCGTCTGTCCAGAGCCGCCAGAGTCTCCCGTCTGTCCAGAGCCGCCAGAGTCTCCCGTCTGTCCAGAGCCGCCAGTGTCTCCCGTCTGTCCAGAGCCGCCAGAGTCTCCCGTCTGTCCAGAGCCGCCAGAGTCTCCCGTCTGTCCAGAGCCGCCAGAGTCTCCCGTCTGTCATGAGCCGCCAGAGTCTCCCGTCTGTCATGAGCCGCCAGAGTCTCCCGTCTGTCATGAGCCACCAGAGCAGCCATTCAGCCAGGATCCGCCAGAGTCGCCATTCAGCCAGGATCCGCCAGAGTCGCCATTCAGCCAGGATCCGCCAGAGTCGCCATTCAGCCAGGATCTGCCAGAGCCATCAACCAGCCTGAGCTACCTCTCAGTCTTGAGCTACCTCAGTCAGGAGCTGCCCCTCAGTCCAGTGGGGCCATTTAGTAGGGTTGCCAATCCTAGGTCGGAGGCGAGGGTCGCCGTTCCTAGGATGCTACAAAAATGGACTAAGACTATGGTGGAGTGGGGTCAACGTCCCATGCCAGAGCCGCCACTGTGGACAGACGCCCACCCAAACCCTCCCCTGTGGGTTTAGGTGTGTGGCCAGGAGTCCACACCTTTGGGGGGGGGTACTGTCACGCCCTGGCCTTAGTTATTTTTGTTTTCTTTATTATTTTGGTTAGGCCAGGGTGTGACATGGGTGATTTATGTGTTTCGTCTTGTCTAGGTTTTTTTTGTAGATTTACGGGGTTGTGCTCAGTGTAGGTGTCTAGGTAAGTCTATGGTTGCCTAGATTGGTTCTCAATCAGAGGCAGGTGTTTATTGTTGTCTCTGATTGGGAACCATATTTAGACAGCCATATTCTTTGGGTATTTTGTGGGTGATTGTTTCCTGTCTTTGTGTTTTATGCACCAGTTAGGACTGTTACGCTTTTCACGTTTATTGTTTTGTAGTTGGTTCATGTTTGAGGTTTCTTATTAAAGAACCATGAACTTCAACCACTCTGCGTTTTGGTCCGCCTCTCCTTCCCAGGAAGAAAACCGTGATACATAAGCCACCTCCAACATCATTTTAGAAAATTTGACAGTATGTCCAACCAGCCTCACAACCGCAGACCAAGTGTAACCACACCATCCCAGGACTTCTACATCTGGCTTCTTCACCTGCGAGATCATCTGAGATCAACCGCCTGGACAGCTGATGAAACTGAGGAGTATCTCTGTCTGTAATAAACTCATTCTGATTGGCTAGGCCTGGCTCCCCACCCATGGAATTTAATTAAATTGACTGATTTCCTAATATGAACTATTACCCAGTAAAATCTTTAAAATTGTTGCATGTTGAGCTTATATTTTTGTTCAGTGTACAATAACAAACCATCACATGAAGAATTGAACATAGCAGGGATAGCTTGTCTCTCATACCTTAATAAGTCTATTTGCTCATAGGGTGGTTTCAGAATGCTTTTTAGTTTCCTATAGATTCCTCAGAATTTGAGCAATTCTCTCTAATCACGGTATCTCACGGCACTAACAGCTCTAACTGTGACAGATCAAAAGAAGGAGACTGGTGGAACAACTTTTACTTCCATTTTAGTTCTTCTAACTTTAAATTGGACTTGAAAGGGAGCAGCAATCTTCTGAAATATATAAATATATATATAGCATCGCCCAGTCTGACTAGATTTAATCACTCATCTTCTATTTGATACCTCGTCTGACGGTTTTTGTTTTTTTACTTGTTAAATCACTGGGATGTGAAGATGGTGACCCTCATAAAAAATCCACAGTGATGTGCATTGATAGAGACGGTCTATTACAAGGAAAACATTGGTAACATCCTTGACTTTACACAGACTTTTATTTGATCCCCTCATAAAGGGTGTGTTTACCTCATAAAACAAAGACTGCTTTAAAATGAGAAATGATGGTTTAGCAGACATCATTGGGCAATGGAAACAGATAATTGTAGGCTACTAGGTTTGTTGTAATCTAGCTAGGATGGAGGACAGCAGTGTCCTCTCAAAGATGCTTGATAAGGTAATGCTACTTGAACCCTCTGTCAGGGCTGCAAAACAATGTTATACTAATAACTTAACAGATGTCATTAGACCAACATTTCCCATACTCGTTTTTGGTGTCCCCAAGGGGTGCACATTTTTTTTTTACCAAGGCGCTACACAGCTGATTCAAGTCATCAATCTTTATCAAGCTTTGATTATTTGAATCAGCTGTGTAGTGCTAGGGCAAAAACCAAAATGGTCACCCCTTGGGGTCCCCAGGAAGAGTTTGAGAAACACTGTAAAGACAGTCATCAAGCTTATGTAATAGGCCACCAATAGGTGGTGGCAGACTACGCCACCCTTTGAATTGTTACAGGAGCCAAGGGGATCTCCAAGTCCACACACCTTCAACTGAATTAAGATTACAGAGACGTAATTCACACTTACTAACAACTGGCTTTATACAGTCAGCACATGGGCTCTTATGATGGAGTGTTTTATAGAGTACTAGTGAAGTCTACCCAATAAGCAAGGATTAAAAACAAGTACAGGGTGTATTGTGAAGACTCATACCAACATTCATCAATTTTGCTGTGTCTTCACTTCCATTGTAAGTAATTCATTTTGTCAACATTGATCTCAGCTGCTTCCTTTCACGGGCAACCTTGTTAGATGAATTTAGTTCTTATGTTTTCATTAACCAATTCAATTAAAAATACTCAGTCTGTACCCAGAATTTGTAAGGTTCTGGGGGAAATGAAACAGACGGAGACCAGCCAAAAATAGTCAGTGACGTTGGTTGATATACATTGGTTGATATACCTCTCATTTCGTCATAAATGTCCCTCCTCCTCTCAGACAATGACAAAGCTGCATTTCAATTCCATTCCAACACATACACATTGCTTATCTTCGACTACCATATGTTACACAATCTACTGCACGGCCAACGGTTTCTCCCCTCCCTGGTTGAGGACCAGACATATTTCCTGTTGTTAGTTTCACTGTGATCATGAGTTGTCTGTTGACCCTTCCTCTTGGCCTATGTACCAACATATTCTTTTAACAGACGACAGACCACTCTGTGAATTATATTAACTCTACGCCCAAGGTATACATGTATACATTATTTAGTCATATTTGCTAAAAATCCTTCAACATATCCACCTTTTGACTAAATATTATACATCCAATTTTATTAAAAATATTAAAAAGCACACATCTATTTTTATTAGAAATATTTATTGTTACCCAAATACAACCTAACAGAAACCAATACATGCATTTACACTGACTGTTCTAGGCCTACATCAGAATCATAACTCTTCTCATCAGGATTTTCATTACAATCTTCATCAAAGAAACAGTCTAAACATGAAAACATGAAACAAACTAAAATCCCTAAACATCAAAAATGGTCTCATCCAACTTAGGCTCTTCGTATGTAAAGGAGCCAGATCCATCTGCTAGGTCTAGAGTCATGTATTTTTCATTCCACTGGTCAGAGCTCGGAATCGGCCCGTATCTCACCATCTGTTGCGTCATCGATTTCCCCAGAGTCCTTGAAATGAGAACCTTTCACACCGGAATCATCCGCACAAAACTAACACAGTCACACAGGTGAAGGTTGCCCAAAAACACAGTGATCATGACATTTCTTCATTTCCCAAACACACTATCAAACCAATTTGTTAGAGCATTATCTTCCCCAGAGTTCTCTGCCAGGGCCGTGGTCACTGATCTGTCTGGAGCTGTGTCATTCTGGGACGAACCCCCCTACCCCCACCCTTTTCAGCCAGTAACATATCCAAGGCTATTCTATCCTGACATCCCATCAACCTAGTTGCAGCAGTTATCACCATAAGATGCTTGATTCCAATCCAGAACTAATCAGGTAACCCCCTTGGAACTCCAATGCTATTAATGTAAACTCTATTGGCAAAAGATCCCAACGGAGCACTCCCCTCTCTTCTACCTGGCTCTGGGTAAGGGTGAAGGACATGCCTAACTGCACTAGTGCACAACTGCCGGTCCAATTGGGAGGCAGGTTAGGCCACAGTCTTACACCTCCACAAACCACTAGACATCCACGTTAGGCCTTTCGTCTGCCAGTCATGTCCCTCATTGCCCTGTCGATTGTAACATTCTCTGTCCTATTGTATGTTCTTACTTCCCCTACGTCCCATCTGTGTGATGTAGCGAGCCATACAATAATAATGTCCTCCTGTAACTGTGAAAGGGTGAAGTCTGGCTGTAATCGGCACATAGGGATATATATAATGCAACTGTCACTGTCTGGCTTCCCTGCCCTCATGAACAGCTTTACCATACCGGCCATTCCCCTGGATGCATATATTCCATCAAATGGAAAGGGAATGGTTGTCAACTGAGGTTTTGCTGTGGCGCAGGCCTAACATTCTTTTTTCGCTACTGATCTTGGCTGTATACTGAATCCATTCTAACCATAGGTTAGAACCCCATAACCAGTTTCCACCTCAATCACTTCCTTAAGATCTTTTGTCTGCACTATCCGCACCAGCCCTTGGCTCTGGACGACTCTGCTGTTAGTATCTGTTTTTTTCTGGGGCTCTGCTTGCATTCTGGCTGACTATAGAGCTATCATCTGCCCTAACTTCTTCTTCCAGGAATGGCACTAGGGTGTCAACTGAAACCTTTACCTTCACTATACTCCACCTCCTTCCATACTGGGTATGTGGATTCATATAGCCCTCTCTCACTGTGTGAGCTATGACCTGTGTCCATGAACTACACAAGGACCTGTACAGATATTTTCCATAATGACTCATAGTCCTAGACTGCCAAGGAGTCAGAGACCCCATTTGGTCTACATAGGACTCCACTGAGACATCCTTCCCAATCTCCACTCTCACTTCCTGTTTACCCAGATTAAGTGATCTCTTATGCTTGGTTAATACAAAATCCTCATCGTCTAACTATGGATCAAGTTACCATCTTCTGAATTCTCGGATGGGTCATGGTGTATTAAGGAATATTGCTCCCACAATAAGACAGCTCAGACCAACCAGCACTCCTGTAAAGCCCCACCCTTTCCCAGAGAACATATCATCAGCCAGAGGCCAAGCCGTACTTTCACTTCTATGAACGCTCACAGTGGGGAAAGGTCGGATATAAGGGAATCTTCAGTAGAGAGTTAACTCCCGAACCCTGTTGGTTTCGGTTCTGCTCCTACCCCTGTGATTGTTCGACAATGTTAATGTGTCTTACCCTCCTACAATGTGTGATATGCACCCAGGTAGCTCTTTCAGCTATTCTCAACGCGAAGGCTGTCACCGGGAATACTTGGTATGGCCCCTCCCAACAGGGCTGCTTCCCGTCTATTCTCCTCAGGGACTGGATTGAGTGAATCGCCTTCTCCTGTAATTCACCTGTAGTGCATAAAATCTTGGACATACAGGTTTGGTTACCAAACAGTTTCTCATTTGTTCTGTCTGATGATATATTTAACTTCTATGCCTACTTGTTAGCTAGAATTTGTTATTTATTAATTTATTATCCAATAGGCCACTAAGTCCTATCCTAGACCACAACTACCCATCCCCCTTTGATATCTGGCTCTGCCCAGGTAACAATACAACAGCCTATTTAAACCGTAACTTAGGTAAAATAGGTAGGTACCCTTTGTGCCAAATTCCTCCTTCATCAGCGGCTCCCATCTTAACCCATCTAGTAACTTCCTTAATCGGAGCTCTAAGCTGACTTTCCACAGTAATTCTGTGTCAATACTAACTTCCTCTTTCAAGTGAGATTCTGTGTATGGGTGTTGTTTTCTGACCGCTCTCTTTGTTTCCTCATATGCCCTTTCACATTTACAAAATGCTACTGTCTTTGGTAATAAAACTGCCTTTAGTAAATTCAAAATTAGCTTCGCATGGGTAATGGGTTTACCCGCCGTGGTGACCATACCCTTGTTTCTTCTCTGAGCTGCAAATACATGGACAGTGTTAAAAGCATAAGCATTATCGATATGTATCGTAATGCATTTACCCTTTCCCAATTCACAAGCCCTGCTAAGGGCAACAATTTCAGCTTGTCACTACTGAGTCACTACTGCATAACCCGTAGCATTTGAGCCATCTGGGTTCTTTCTGGAAGACCCACCAACAAACATAGTTATTTCAGCATCTGGCCAAGGCAGATCAGTTAGATCAGGTCTGGGGAGAACTACTTTCTCCGTCTCTGCTACACAATCATGGGGACACGCATCGGTAGCTATGGGGATTAGAGTGGAGGGGTTCAAGGTAGTACATCGCTAGATAGTTAGATTTGGCATATTTAACAAAATAATCATACAAGACAAGTGTCTAGCTGGTGACATGTACACCATTTTATGTTCTAATAATAAGATTGAGACGTCATGTGGTAAAGTACTACAGAGGCTGATCCATCTGATCCAAGATGGCGTAGCAGTAGGACGTCGTGTCGTGTCCCTTGTATATATCGTTTTTTTAAAACATATTTTTCTTCGCATATCTTTTAAAACATTTTGCTAAACCTCAACTTCTAAATACTCTCCTGCAACCCGCCTCACCCAATGTAGCTATTTTTCTAAAGTATTTATATTTACTTTGGATCCGGAACCCCTCAACTGAAGCTAGCCAGCTAACTACCAGCTATCAGTCAGCAAACCATTGCTAGCGGTCTTCAGCTAACCGGTCATCAGCTAACATTTAGCTCGGAAAGCTCTTGCCAGTTCGAACAACGCGACTCTAACCAGAGCATAACGGACCTATTATTTTTTTTAATCCCCGGATTCCCACTGCAAATGGAACATTTTCAGCTGGATCTTCACAACTAGCTAACTAGCTAACCGCAACCCCGGATGATTACTCCTGGCTAGCGTTTCCACCCACTTAGCTTGAAGCTAGCCCGGCCAGAGCTCCTGTGCTACCACCGAAGCATACTCCTGGGCTACAATATCCGGACCCACGACCGGTCTATCGATGTCACCGCATGAAGAGGCATAAACAGACTCACCCCATCGCAACGCCCCCCAAAGGCTAACTTTCTAGCCCTTGCTATCTCCTTGCTTGCTAATTCGGCCTGCTAACTGCTAGCTTGTTTAGCTCCGGTCCGCTAACTGCTACCTTGTTTAGCCCCGGCCTACTAACTGTTAGCTTGTTAGCATAGGCCTGCTAACCGTCTGAATCGCCACGTCCCAAACACTCACTGGACCCATATTTACTTTCAATCTCTTTTCGATTTTTTATTTGTTCATACCTTCCGGTAACCTGCCTCACCCAATGTGACACGGAATCGCTATTATTTTTAATTTTTAGAACACACTCACGAACCTCCAGAAGCTAACCAGCTAACTAGCTACAAGCTATTTAGTCATTGTTAGCCACTGCTAGTGGCTTTTACCTTTTACCTTCTGCACAGCCAGCCAGTTTTTAACCTGGATAATACTCGCCAGTCCAGCTTCCCTGCCCCATCCACCGCTGCCCCCTGGACACTGATCACTTGGCTACATAGCTGATGCATGCTGGACTGTCCATTAATCACGGTACTCCATTCTGCTTGTTTATGTTTTATCTGTCGGCCCCAGCCGCACTCAGGCTCTGTGTGTAGTTAATCCGACCCTCCCTGCCTAGTCAACGCCATTTTACCTGCTGTTGTTGTGCTAGCTGATTAGCTGTTGTTGTCTCACCTACTGTTTTAGCTACTGTTTTAGCTAGCTCTCCCAATTCAACACCTGTGATTACTGTATGCCTCGCTGTATGTCTCTCTCAAATGTCAATATGCCTTGAATACTGTTGTTCAGGTTAGTTATCATTGTTTTAGTTTACAATGGAGCCCCTAGTTCCACTCTTCATACTCCTGATACCTCCTTTGTCCCACCACAACCAGCATGTCCAGTGATACAACCTCTCTCATCATCACCCAGTGCCTGGGCTTACCTCCGCTGTACTCGCACCCCACCATACCCTGTCTGCGCATTATGCCCTGAATATATTCTACCATGCCCAGAAATCTGCTCCTTTTATTCTCTGTCCCCAACGCTCTAGGCGACCAGTTTTGATAGCCTTTAGCCGCACCCTCATTCTACCCCTCCTCTGTTCCGCGGGTGATGTGGAGGTAAACCCAGGCCCTGCATGTCCCCAGGCACCCTCATTTGTTGACTTCTGTGATCGAAAAAGCCTTGGTTTCATGCATGTCAACATCAGAAGCCTCCTCCCTAAGTTTGTTTTACTCACTGCTTTAGCACACTCTGCTAACCCTGATGTCCTTGCCGTGTCTGAATCCTGGCTCAGGAAGGCCACCAAAAATTCGGAGATTTCCATACCCAACTACAACATTTTCCGTCAAGATAGAACTGCCGAAGGGGGAGGAGTTGCAGTTTACTGCAGAGATAGCCTGCAAAGTAATGTCATACTTTCCAGGTCCAAACCCAAACAGTTCGAACTACTAATTTTGAAAATTACTCTCTCCAGAAATAAGTCTCTCACTGTTGCCGCCTGCTACCGACCCCCCTCAGCTCCCAGCTGTGCCCTGGACACCATTTGTGAATTGATCGCCCCCATCTAGCTTCGAGGTTTTCTGTTAGGTGACCTAAACTGGGATATGCTTAACACCCTGGCAGTCCTACAATCTAAGCTAGATGCCCTCAATCTCACACAAATCATCAAGGAACCCACCAGGTACAACGCTAAATCTGTAAACAAGGGCACCCTCATAGACATCATCCTGACCAACTGGTCCTCCAAATACACCTCCGCTGTCTTCAACCAGGATCTCAGCGATCACTGCCTCATTGCCTGTATCCGCTATGGATCCGCAGTCAAACGACCACCCCTCATCACTGTCAAACTCTCCCTAAAACACTTCTGTGAGCAGGCCTTTCTAATCGACCTGGCCCGGGTATCCTGGAAGGACATTGACCTCATCCCGTCAGTTGAGGATGCCTGGTCATTCTTTAAAAGTAACTTCCTCACCATTTTAGATAAGCATGCTCCGTTCAAAAAATGCAGAACTAAGAACAGATATAGCCCTTGGTTCACTCCAGACCTGACTGCCCTCGACCAGCACAAAAATATCCTGTGGCGGACTGCAATAGCATCGAATAGTCCCCGCGATATGTAACTGTTCAGGGAAGTCAGGAACCAATACACGCAGTCAGTCAGGAAAGCTAAGGCCAGCTTCTTCAGGCAGAAGTTTGCATCCTGTAGCTCCAACTCCAAAAAGTACACTGTGAAGTCCATGGAGAACAAGAGCACCTCCTCCCAGCTGCCCACTGCACTGAGGCTAGGTAACACGGTCACCACCGATAAATCCATGATTATCGAAAACTTCAACAAGCATTTCTCAACAGCTGGCCATGCCTTCCGCCTGGCTACTCCAACCTCGGCCAACAGCTCCGCCCCCCCCCCCGCAGCTACTTGTCCAAGCCTCTCCAGGTTCTCCTTTACCCAAATCCAGATAGCAGATGTTCTGAAAGAGCTGCAAAACCTGGACCCGTACAAATCAGCTGGGCTTGACAATCTGGACCCTCTATTTCTGAAACTATCCGCCGCCATTGTCACAACCCCTATTACCAGCCTGTTCAACCTCTCTTTCATATCGTCTGAGATCCCCAAGGACTGGAAAGCTGCCGCAGTCATCCCCCTCTTCAAAGGGGGAGACACCCTGGACCCATATCCATCCTGCCCTGCCTATCTAAGGTCTTCGAAAGCCAAGTCAACAAACAGGTCACTGACCATCTCGAATCCCACCGTACCTTCTCCGCTGTGCAATCTGGTTTCCGAGCCGGTCACGGGTGCACCTCAGCCACGCTCAAGGTACTAAACGATATCATAACCGCCATCGATAAAAGACAGTACTGTGCAGCCGTCTTCATCGACCTTGCCAAGGCTTTCGACTCTGTCATTCACCATATTCTTATCAGTAGACTCAGTAGCCTCGGTTTTTCGGATGACTGCCTTGCCTGGTTCACCAATTACTTTGCAGACAGAGTTCAGTGTGTCAAATCGGAGGGCATGCTGTCCGGTCCTCTGGCAGTCTCTATGGGGGTGCCACAGGGTTCAATCCTCGGGCCGACTCTTTTCTCTGTATATATCAATGATGTCGCTCTTGCTGCGGGCGATTCCCTGATCCACCTCTACGCAGACGACACCATTCTATATACTTCCGGCCCGTCCTTGGACACTGTGCTATCTTTTAATTTTTTAATTTTACCTTTATTTAACCAGGCAAGTCAGTTAAGAACACATTCTTATTTTCAATGACGGCCTGGGAACAGTGGGTTAACTGCCTGTTCACGGGCAGAACGACAGATTTGTACCTTGTCAGCTCAGGGGTTTGAACTCACAACCTTCCGGTTACTAGTCCAACGCTCTAACCACTAGGCTACCCTGCCTAGAGCTTCGATGCCATACAACACTCCTTCCGTGGCCTCCAACTGCTCTTAAACGCTAGTAAAACCAAATGCATGCTTTTCAACCGTTCGCTGCCTGCACCCGCACGCCTGACCAGCATCACCACCCTGGATGGTTCCGACCTTGAATATGTGGACATCTATAAGTACCTAGGTGTCTGGCTAGACTGTAAACTCTCCTTCCAGACTCATATCAAACATCTCCAATCGAAAATCACATCAAGAGTTGGCTTTCTATTCCGCAACAAAGCCTCCTTCACTCACGCCGCCAAACTTACCCTAGTAAAACGGACTATCCTACCGATCCTCGACTTCGGCGATGTCATCTACAAAATTGCTTCCAACACTCTACTCAGCAAACTGGATGCAGTTTATCACAGTGCCATCCGTTTTGTCACTAAAGCACCTTATACCACCCACCACTGCGACTTGTATGCTCTAGTCGGCTGGCCCTCGCTACATATTCGTCGCCAGACCCACTGGCTCCAGGTCATCTACAAGTCCATGCTAGGTAAAGCTCCGCCTTTTCTCAGTTCACTGGTCACGATGGCAACACCCATCCGTAGCACGCGCTCCAGCAGGTGTATCTCACTGATCATCCCTAAAGCCAACACCTCATTTGGCCGCCTTTCGTTCCAGTTCTCTGCTGCCTGTGACTGGAACGAATTGCATAAATCGCTGAAGTTGGAGACTTTTATCTCCCTCACCAACTTCAAACATCTGCTATCTGAGCAGCTAACCGATCGCTGCAGCTGTACATAGTCTATCGGTAAATAGCCCACCCATTTTTACCTACCTCATCCCCATACTGTTTTTATTTATTTACTTTTCTGCTCTTTTGCACACCATATCTCTACCTGTACATGACCATCTGATCGTTTATCACTCCAGTGTTAATCTGCAAAATTGTAATTATTCGCTTACCTCCTCATGCCTTTTGCACACAATGTATATAGACTCTCTTTTTTTTCTACTGTGTTATTGACTTGTTAATAGTTTACTCCATGTGTAACTCTGTGTTGTCTGTTCACACTGCTATGCTTTATCTTGGCCGGGTCGCAATTGCAAATGAGAACTTGTTCTCAACTAGCCTACCTGGTTAAATAAAGGTGAAATATATATATTTTTAAAGGCTGAGTCCTCCACAGCCCGTGCTGCAGCCACCACTGACTGCAAACACAGGGGCATTGCTTGCGCCACCTCATCAAGACGGGAGGAACAATAGGCCACCGGCTTATTCTTCCCTTCGTGTCTCTGAGTCAACACTGATGTCATGAACCCCTCCCTGCAATCCACAGTCTGTGTGAATTCACTGTCATACCTAGGGAATGCCAGAACAGTGTCAGACATCAATAGCTGCTTAACTTGGATTCCATTCCCTGCCTGACGAAGTTGCTTGTTTGATCTGCCCTATTCACGTCCTGCCTCCTAGCCTCCAACACTTCAACCAACTTCCTGCACACCTGGCTCCACCTGTATCGACCCTGTGTCAGCATGGTCTTGCAGCCTGACAGAATGTGCTGGAGATTTGCGTTTGTGTTGCTGCAGAGCTGGCAGGCTGTCTCTGTGCTATACCATTGGTGCAGGTTCCAAGGGCATGGCAAGGTGTCGTAGGTGGATCTTATCAGAAAGATGATACGAGCCTGTGAGATCTTCCACACGTCTGACCAGGTGACAGTCTTGTTGACAAAACATTTCCCACATTGTCCAGCATTCCTGCTGACCTTGTGCCACCACTTGTTCACTGTAGATTAAACTATTTCACATATCTTCAGTGGTCACATTACCCATTTGTAGTACCACGTTGTTCTTTTTGGGTAGCTGGCTTTGATTGATCAGGCAGTCAGAGTTATTTGAGGACAGCCTTTCCCATGTTCCTGTCCGACAGATCTGCTTTGTATTGCCTCTGCAGGCTTTGGATGGGTTGCTCTGCTGTAGTTGGTATGGCCTCTCCTCCCATTGCGGGGCTACACACACCGGCAGGTAGCCTAGCATTTAATAGCATCGGGGAAGTAACCGAAATTTAGCTGGTTTGAATCCCCTAGCCGACGTGGTGAAAAATCTGTTGATGTGCCCTTGAGCAAGGCACTTAACCCTAATTGCTCCTGTAAATTGCTCTGGATAAGAGCGCCTGATAAAACGTAAATGTACAACAAAGATAATTCTGTCATTCCTGATCCATTTGCACAGTGACATGTTTCTTGACTTGTTGGGTTTGATCTTCATCCTTGTCCAGGTTATTAGCTCATCCAGCCGTTCCAACAGTCTGGATGTTCATACTGCTGTGTTTAGCACACATGTAGCTCCACAGTGGCGGTAATTTCTGGCCAGATGGTAATTGAACTCTTCCTACAGTACATTTTGTCCTGCCCTGATCAGGATGATCTCAAAAACTACCACAAACAGTATAAGGGAAATGGAACACCCCATAGTAATCCCTACCTCTAGTTTAAAATATTAGATTGATTTATATCATGTTCATTTTTTAAATCCATTTCTCAATTCATTATTTGCTTGAAAAATAAGAAATGAATGAAAAATTGCAAATCTCAACTGGACAGTATACATGTGAATTTATAAGGAAATCACTCATTCACCCATTGGCCTGATATACAAACCTACACGATTAAATATGCAAAAACCTATGTGATCTCTGTATTATCGAAAAGAAAAATATAAGTTTCTTGTCAAGCCATTTCTCTGAACTGCTACATTTGAAATGTGGAATAGCTACAGGGTGCCTTTGTAAAGAGACTTTTCATCTCAAATGTGAAGTCTAAATGTCAATAAAAGGAGGTTCCGTTCCAAATTATCCTATTTAGGACTTCAGTTCTCTCCACTCACCTATCCACCACTTAATTTAAATGAATTAGCAGACGCTCCTATCCAGAGCGACTTACAGGAGTAATTCGGGTTAAGTGCCTTGGTCAAGGGCACATCAACAGATCTTTCACCTAGACGGCTGTGGGGATTAGAATCAGTGACCTTTCGTTTACTGACCCAATGCTTTTAACCACTAGGCTACCTGCTGCCCACTACGATAAGGTCGTCGGACTGGGCGCCGGTGGAAGCCTTTGAAAGCTGGTCTTGTTGGAATAATGGACGACTTTGGACCTGGAGGAGAAAGAATGATACACTTCCCGATCTCTATTTTCTGCCTGCCCCATGTGGAGGACAGTGCTTCAAAGCTGTGGATCAATGCTTCTCCTCAGAGCCACACAGCATGGGGCAGACGGGAGGCCTTCATTTACCATGCGTCTGATGCTCAGAATATTTAAAAGCACAAGATGTTTGACTGTTGTATTGTGCTATACTGCACACCACAGTGTACTGATGAAGGGTGTCTCGCAGGAAGACACACAAATGGAAATACAGGGGAAAATATTGTGAGGCAAACACTCATATACTGTACATGCACCGACACTCACACATTTACATGCTTTCTTTGTTCTCGTGTTAAATTTATAACCATATACATGTCTACCTTACAGTACATACAGTGAGCTCCAAAATATTGGGACAGTGACACATTTTTGGTAATTTTGGCTCTGTAGTCCAGCAATTTGAAATGATGCAATGACTTTGAGGTTAAGGTGAAGACTGTCAGCTTAAATTTGAGGGTGGGTGGTATGATATTTGTGTGTCTCATAGTCATCATATCATTTCAAATAAACAACTACCCCAATACTTTTGGAGTTCACTTGCATACCACAACAAAATACCCTGTAAATTGATGACAGTTCCACATTTGCAGAGATTGAGAAGCAAAATGAATACTAAACATGCCAAT
This sequence comes from Oncorhynchus tshawytscha, assembly GCF_018296145.1. Classification (NCBI taxonomy): domain Eukaryota; kingdom Metazoa; phylum Chordata; class Actinopteri; order Salmoniformes; family Salmonidae; genus Oncorhynchus; species Oncorhynchus tshawytscha. The sequence continues at coordinate 20,070,579 of NC_056439.1, forward strand.
TATAAGGTACAAACGCTAGGTGAACATACAACGCACATCTTGGGTGTGTGGCGGGCGTATGACTGGCCCATTTATTACCGACGTACACATATTGGAAAGGTCACAACTGGAACCACAGGTCCCAGCCCTCCTGCTGTGTAGGTGTCCATTAGGGAGGATGTCCAGAGGACGGTGCTCTGAAAGGTTGTGACCACACCTGCCCTACAGGTGTCTGTGTCATGTCCTTTAGCCAATTAGAGCTCATGGATATGCAGAACAGAGCCAGCAGAAACTAATTAGAACTTATTTTCTTTTCTCTTCACAGGAGAGGGAACGGATGGATGTTTTAGGAGAAACCAGGTCTGTGTTCCAAATGGCACTCTATTCCCTATATAGTGCACTACTTTTGACCAGCCACCAGAAAGAGTGTACTTTATAGGAAATAGCATGCCAATTGGGATGCAACACTATTCATATCAATATTAAATAAAAGGTTAAATTGAATAAATATCAGAACAATTAATCTGATGGCTTCATGAAAATGCTTCTTGGCCTATTTGTGCACTGTTCTATTTGGTTTTAGGTCTGCTGCTGCAGGGGAAAACAGTTATTAGATTATATTAGTTTGAAGAATTTGGGCTAAAATACATTGTTTTGACAGTGTGTATCTGCACAATACATTTACTTTCTGCCCACATCTGTTCCTTTACAATTCAGTTAGGGCTCAGCATGTGGTTTATTGCACCAGCTGTTTAGGGTATACCATCGGATTTAATTCTGTAACGGCCGTTGGTGGAAAAAGGTGAGGACCAAGGTGCAGCATGGTACGTCTTTGGCATTTTATTAAATATAACTGAACACTAAATAAAAAGTAACAAAAGGCACAACCGAAACAGCTCCGTCAGGTGCAACACACACTAAACAGAGAAGAACTACCCACACCACACAGGTGGGAAGGCTACCTAAGTACGGTTCTCAGTTAGAGACAACGATTGCCAGAAGCCTCTGATTGGGAACCATACCAGGCCAAACACAGAAATACAAAACATAGAACAAAAACTAGAATGGCCACCCCAACTCACGCCCTGACCAAACCAAAATAGAGACATAAAAAGGAACTAAGGTCAGAACGTGTCAGTACCCCCCCAAAGGTGCGGACTCTGGCCGCAAAACCTGAACCTATAGGGGAGGGTCTGGGTGGGCATTTCACCGCAGTGGCGGCTCTGGTGCGGGACATAGACCCCACTCCACCTTAGTCTTTGCCCGCTTATGTGGCGCCTCTGGAGTGGCGACCCTCGCCACCGACCTAGGACTGGGGACCCTTACCGCGGGCCCCGAATAGGAGGGAGACTCTGGCGGCGCCGGACAGGCGGGAGACTCTGGCTGCTCCGGAGTGACGGGCAGCTCTGGCGGCTCCGGAGTGACGGCGGCTCTGGCGACTCCGGAGTGACGGCGGCTCTGGCAACTCCGGAGTGACGGCGGCTCTGGCGGCTCTGGAGTGATGGGCGGCCCTGGCGGCTCCGGACAGACGGGCGGCCCTGGCGGCTCCGGACAGACGGGCGGCTCTGGCGGCTCCGGACAGACGGGCGGCCCTGGCGGCTCCGGACAGACGGGCGGCTCTGGCAGCTCCGGACAGATGTGTGGCTCTGGCAGCTCCAGACAGACAGGCGGCTCTGGCAGCTCCGGACAGAAGGGCGGCTCTGGCAGCTCTGGACAGGAGTGGGACTTGGTTCTAGGAGCAGGCACAGGACTCACCAGGCTGGGGAGACATGCAGGAGGCCTTGTCCTTGGACGAGGCACAGGATACACTGGGCCGTTGAGGCGCACTGAAGGTCTCGGGCAAAGAGCCTGCACAACCCGTCCTGGCTGTATGGTGACTTTGGCCCTGCACGTGTGGGACGCAGGCACAGGATGCTCTGGGCTGTGCAGACGCACTGGAGACACAGTGCGCAGAGCTGGCGCAGGATAACCCTGGCCGAGGAGACGCACTGGAGACCAGATGCCCTGAGCCGGCTTCATCCCTCCTGGCTCGATGCCCACTCTATCCCGGCCGATACGAGGAGCTGCGATGTAACATACCGGGCTGTGAACGTGCGCTGGAGACACCTTGCGCTCCACTGCATAACACGGTGCCTGAACAGTACGATGCCCCACCCGGTAAGCACGGGGAGTTGGCTCAGGTCTCCTACCTGACTCTGCCAATCTACCCGTGTGCCCCCCCAAGACATTTTTTGGGCTGTCTCTCGGGCTTCCTTGCCAGCCGTGTTCCCTCATTGCTGGCTCCCTTTTCCTGCTGACTCCGCTCTCCTGGCTGCCTCCACCTGTTCCCATGCGAGGCGATCCCTTCCAGCCAGGATCTCCTCCCATGTGTAGGATTCCTTCCCGTCCAGAATGTCCTCCCATGTCCATTCCTCCTTTTTGCCACGCTGCTTGGTCCGTTGGTGGTGGGTAGTTCTGTAACGGCAGTTGGTGGAAGAAGGTGAGGACCAAGGTGCAGCGTGGTACGTGTTCGACATTTTATTAAATATAACTGAACACTAAATACAAAGTAAACAAAAGGCACAACCGAAACAGCTCAGTCAGGTGCAACACACACTAAACAGAAAATAACTACCCACACCACACAGGTGGGAAAAGGCTACCTAAGTTTGGTTCTCAATCATAGACAACGATTGACATCTGCCTCTGATTGGGAATCATACCAGGCCAAACACAGATATACAAAACATAGAACAAAAACTAGAATACCCACCCCAACTCACGCCCTGACCAAACCAAAATAGAGACATAAAAAAGGAACTAAGGTCAGAACGTGTCTCAGTCTGGATTATTTATCTAACAAAAATATTCATTTGTTTTATATTGTTAAAGGCCTGACCTATAGGATTTAGTCAGAGATGTTGTCTGTTAGCCAAACCAATGTCTGAGTACCAAATAGCACCCTATTCCCTATATATCCCTTTTGGCCAGAGCTCTATGAATAGAGTGCCATTTGGCCCAGGAGGAGAGCTACAGTAGCTGTCGTACCTAACCTGACTGACAGCCCATAATGTAATTGACGTGTCCATGGAAACAACAGTGTCAGGTACTTTAGGTAGTGATGTGCATGCTTGCAGTAGATGCCAGCTGAAGCAATGATGAACAGCCTATGATTGCATTAAGCAGAAGATAATTATCAGTTTTGTGAGCAGGAGCCTTGTGCACTCATCTGTGCACAGCTTGACCCATTTCCTCTCCCTTTGTTAGAAAAGCACAATAAATGACAACCAATATGGAGTGTGGAACAAATGTGAATGTGTATGTGTCTCAGCCTCAACATAATTCTAGCCTAATTGCCTGTGCCTGGAGAGCTGACCAATGCACTGACCACATGTATTGGTTTTCTCTGTAAGAGAGAGTCGGTCAGTGGAGCCAAGCACAAAGAGAATATATTCACTTCAGCAGATGTGACCTTGCTGTGTGCCACTGCCAAGCATTTTGTGTGTGTGTGCTTGTGTTGTGGGAGGCGGGGGGCACACACACAAACACACACACACACACAAGCCTGCACATAAATTTGGACATAAAACCAAAAGAGCTCATGCAATCTTTTATGGTCAAGTCCTACCATACTCTCATAATCTGAATAAATTAATAACAGATCATTCATTTGCACTGTAAATGTAAAGATATGTAAAGACATGATCTAAATATTAATTGAATTATCTCAAGCGGAACCTACCGCCGCTTTTAAGAAGGCACATTAGAATATGGTTATTTCACACATATGGGCTGTGTGATATTGCAGTAATTGTGGGTGTTGTGTGGAGGGCAAAGAAAGGGTATCTGCATACTGTAAAGCTGGAAAGCAAACACTTAATTTAAATTAGACCAGAGGGTTGACTAACATAGGTGGCTACCTTAGCAGAAGGTGAATACTGAATCTGAATAAACTCTTCAGCTACAGCTGCAATTTAATTTATCTTAATATAGGGGGGTTCACACAGTGTTTAAAAAGTATGTTGCAAATGAAATCATAACATAGTAGGTACTCCAAAGGCAGGTTGCTGTGTGCTTTCTGCAGTATGGATCATTTTCTCTGTTCTATGGTCATTTCTAGCCTCCAACAACCTTTGAGTAAATGGCTGTGTGAGGGTCGCATGTATAAAAATGTATAAGCTTTTATTTAGCTTCGTACTCAGCTTTGGGTCATAATGATAGAGGTTGGAAAAGTGGATGGAAGAAAATGACTAGAACGAAAAGAGATACAGCTTGAAGCCTCACTTGTACACTGATGTTGCGTATACAACAGTAAATAAAATCAAATTTGATTGGTCACACACTCCGGCACACACACACGTGTTTAGCAGATGAATTTGCTGGTGTAGCGAAATGTGTAGCGAAATGCAAATGGAACGCTTACATAGTTGTATGAGAAGAGTGAGTAGAGTAAAATGACAGAACAAAAAACATTGTGTTACTGGTATTAATCATGGTGCCAAAGCAATATTATGATCTGTTTCTAATCTAAATAGCTGTTTGTTTAGAGGTTATTCATAACAGCACTGTTTAATTTTTCTCTGTGATATTCTCTTCTTGGGTCAATTGCATGTTAAAGAGCTGAATTGCATATTCTCTTTCGCACCATATTTCCTTTGATTAATGGCTGTGCCTAAGAACACATGAGTCATAGCGTTTACATAAAGTATGTGGAATTACAAAATGGCTCAGGGAAAACAGAATGGATAGCATAGTGAAGCATGGCAATGCAATGTGAAAACCGCTCTGTATTCATGAGGATATCTATTGTGCCACTTCAGAGAAAGACGACTCCTATTGAACCTTACCGTACACACTAGAGTGTCTACTCACTAACTTGTCTATTAAACACATGGACAGCATTAATTAAAGCTGAGCTGTGTTAGTGCACCACTGACAGAATGTGTAAGGGAAATGTGCCGTATGTATTATGAATATGGCTATACTGTACAATGTGCAGGACAAGGGTAATGTTGGATGTACAGTATGTATTATGTTGAGAATGTATTGACCAATGTCTATTTTGGATACAGCAGTACTGTGTGTCTAAGACAATTATCCCCTCGGGAATATTAAACCCCCAAAGGTCGATGTCTGCGCCCCTGCGGACATCTAATTAGTATAATACAAATATGTGCATACAAATCCTTTAAGCTAGAGATATCTGAAGTCGGTACAGCCGATCTGTCAGCTTCTATCTGCAAAGTCTGAACAGTTTGGGCAACAAAAATTGACCACTCTGTGTAAAGGTAAGACTCTCACGAACACGTACAGTACCAATCAAAAGTTTGGACACACCTACTCATTCATGGGTTTTTCTTTATTTTTGTAGAATAAAAGTGAAGACATCAAAACTATAAAATAACAAATATACAATCATGTAATAACCAAAAAGTGTTAAACAAATCAAAATAGAATTTGTATCTGAGATTCTTCAAAGTAGCCGCCCTTTGCTTTGATGACAGCTATGCATTCTTTCAACCAGCTTCACCTGGAATGCTTTTCCAACAGTCTTGATGGAGTTCCCACATATGCTGAGCACTTGTTGGCTGATTTTTTTTCCTTCAATCTGTGGTCCAACTCATCCCAAACCATCTCAATTGGGTTGAGGTCAGGTGATTGTGGAGGCCAGGTCATCTGATGCAGAACTCCATCACTCTCCATCACTCTCTTACACAGCCTGGAAGTGTGTTGGATCATTGTCCTGTTGAAAAACAAATGATAGTCCGACTATGCGCAAACCAGTTGGGATGACGTATCACTGCAGAATGCTGGGGTAGCCATGCTGGTTAAGTGTGCCGTGAATTCGAAATAAATCACCAACAGTGTCAACGGCAAAGCCCCCACACCATCCCACCTCCTCCTCCATGCTTCACAGTGGGAACCACACATGCGGCGATCAAATCAAATCCAATTTTATTTGTCACCTGCACCGAATACAACAGGTGTAGACCTTACAGTGAAATGCTTACTTACAGGCTCTAACCAATAGTACAAAAAGGTGTTAGGTGAACAGTAGGTAAGTAAAGAAAAAAAAACAACAGTAAAAAGAAAGCATACAACATACAGACACCTGTTAGTCGGGCTGATTGCGGTAGTATGTACATGTAGATATGGTTAAAGTGACTATGCATATATGATGGACAGAGAGTAGCAGTAATGTAAAAGAGGTGGGTGGCAGGACACAATGCAGATAGCTGGTTAGCCAATGTGCGGGAGCACTGGTTGGTCGGGCCAATTGAGGTAGTATGTACATGAATGTATAGTTAAAGTGACTATGCATATATGATAAACAGATAGTAGCAGCAGCGTAAAATACGGGTTGGGGGGGCACACAATCCAAATAGTCAGGGTAGCCATTTGATTACCTGTTTAGGAGTCTTAGCTTGCGGGTAAAATCTGTTGAGAAGCCTTTTTGTCCTAGAATTGACACTCCGGTACCGCTTGCCATGCGGTAGTAGAGAGAACAGTCTATGACTGGGGTGTCTGGGGTCTTTGACCATTTTTATGGCCTTCCTCTGACACCGCCTGGTGTAGATGTCCTGGATGTCAGGCAGCTTAGCCCCAGCGATGTAATGGGCCGTACGCACTACCCTCTGTATTGCCTTGCGGCAGGAGGCCGAGCAATTGCCGTACCAGGCAGTGATGCAACCAGTCAGGATTCTCTCTGTGTTGCAGCTGTAGAACCTTTTGAGGATCTCAGGACCCATGTCAAATCTTTCTAGTTTTCTGAAGGGGAATAGGCTTTGCCGTGCCCTCTTCATGACCATCTTGGTGTGTTTGGACCATTCTAATTTGTTGGTGATGTGGACACCAAGGAACTTGAAGCTCTCAACCTCCTCCACTACAGCCCCGTCGGTTGAGAATGGGGGTGTGCTCGGCCTCCTTTTCCTGTAGTCCACAATCATCTCCTTAGTCTTGGTTACGTTGAGGGATAGGTTGTTATTCTGGCACCAACCGGCCAGGTCTCTGACCTCCTCACTATAGGCTGTCTCGTCGTTGTCTGTGATCAGGCCTAACACTGTTGTGTCGTCTGCAAACTTAATGATGGTGTTGGAGTCGTGCCTGGCCATGCAGTCATGGGTGAACAGGGAGTACAGGAGAGGACTGAGCACACACTCCTGGGGAGCTCCACTGTTGAGGATAAGCGTGGCAGATGTGTTGCAACCTACCCTCACCACCTGGGGGTGGCCCGTCAGGAAGTCCAGGATCCAGTTGCAGAGGGAGGTGTTTAGTTCCAGGGTCCTTAGCTTAGTGATGAACTTTGAGGGTACTATGGTGTTGAACGCTGAGCTGTAGTCAATGAATAGCTTTCTCACATTAGTGTTCCTTTTGTCCAGGTGGGAATGGGCAGTGTGGAGTGCAATAGAGATTCCATCATCTGTGGATCTGTTTGGGCAGTATGCAAATTAGAGTGGGTCTAGGGTTTCTGGGATAATGGGGTTGATGTGAGCCATTACCAGCCTTTCAAAGTAGTTTGTGGGTACTGACATGAGTGCTACGGGTCTGTAGTCATTTAGGAAGGTTGCCCTTGTGGTCCTGGTTACAGGGACTATGGTGGTCTGCTTGAAACATGTTGGTATTACAGACTCAAATCAGGGGCATGTTGAAAATGTCAGTGAAGACACCTTCCCGTTGGTCAGCACATGCCCGGAGTTCTGATTATCCGTCTGACCTGCAGCCTGTGTGTGTTAACCTGTTTAAAGGTCTTACTCACATCGGCTATGGAGAGCGTGATCACACAGTCATCCGGAACAGCTGATGCTCTCATGCATGCCTCAGTGTTGCTTGCCTCGAAGCGAGCATGGAAGTGATTTAGCTCGTCTGGTAGGCTCGTGTCACTGGACAGCTCACAGCTGTGCTTCCCTTTGTAGTCTGTAATAGTTTGCAAGCCCTGTCACATAAGAGGAGCGCCGGAGCCGGTGTAGTATGATTCAGTCTTCGCCCTGTGTTGACGCTTTGCCTGTTTGATGGTTCGTCGCAGGGCATAACAGGATTTCTTGTATGAGTCCGGCACCTTGAAAGCCGGCAGCTCTACCCTTTAGCTCAGTGTGAATATTGCCTGTAATCCATGGCTTCTGGTTGGGGTATGTACGTACAGTCACTGTGGGGACGACGTCATCGATGCACTTATTGATAAAGCCAGTGACTGATGTGGTGTAATCCTCAATGCCATCGGAAGGATCCTAGAATATGTTCCAGTCTGTGATAGCAAAACAGTCCTGTAGTTTAGCATCTGCTTCATCTGACCACTTTTTTGTAGACCAAGTCACTGGTGCTTCCTGCTTTAATTTTTGCTTGTAGCAAGAATCAGGAGGATAGAGTTGTGGTCAGATTTACCAAATGGAGGGTGAGGGAGAGCTTTGTATGCGTCTCTGTGTGTGGCGTAGAGGTAATCTAGAATTTTTTCCTTATGGTTGCACATTTAACCTCTTGGATATAGGGGGCGCTATTTTAATTTTTGGATGAAAAACATTCCCGTTTTAAACAAGATATTTTGTCACGATAAGATGCTCAACTATGCATATAATTGACAGCTTTGGAAAGAAAACACTCTGACGTTTACAAAACTGCAAAGATATTGTCTGTGAGTGCCACAGAACTGATGTTACAGGCGAAACCCAGATAAAAATCCAATCAGGAAGTGCCACATTTTTTGAAACCGCCTCATGCCAATGACTCCTTATATGGCTGTGAATGAGCTACGAATGAGCTTACCTTTTCCACGCATTCCCCAAGGTGTCTACAGCATTGTGACGTCTTTTTAGGCATTTCCATTGGAGAATGGCTGTAAGGGACCATATATAGCGAGTGGTCACAGCGAGTGTCTCCCGGAGAAAATCTTGCGTAAAATACTGAGGTAGCCATTTTTCTAATCGCTTCTTATGAGAAACCAATTGCCTCGACGGATATATTATCGAATACATATGTTAAAAACACCTTGAGGATGGATCCTAAACAACATTTGCCATGTTTCTGTCGATATTATGGAGCAAATTTTGAAAAAAGTTTGGCGTTATAGTTTAAGTATTTTTCGGTCGATTTCTCAACCAAGCAGGATGAACAAACGGGAGCTTTTTCGCCTACAAAAATAATATTTTTGGAAAAAAGGAAAATTTGCTATCTAACTGGGAGTCTCCTGAGTGAAAGCATCTGAAGTTCTTCAAAGATAAATGATTTAATTTGGTTGCTTTTTTTGTGAAAATGTTGCCTGCTGCCAGCAGAGCCTAGCTTAGCATTATGCCATGATAAACTTACACAAATGCTTGTCTAGCGTTGGCTGTAAAGCATATTTTGAAAATCTGAGATGACAGTGTTGTTAACAAAAGGCTAAGCTTGTGTTTGAATATATTTATTTTATTTCATTTGCGATTTTCATGAATAGGAAAAGTTGCGTTATGGTAATGCGCTTGAGGCTATGATTACGCTCCCGGATAAGGGATTGCTAGTCGCAACATGTTGATAGAAATTTGATAGAAATAATTTACATTTCTCTGCATTAAAGTCTCCGGCCACTAGGTGCGCCGCCTCTGGGTGAGTGGTTTCCTGTTTGCTTATTTCCTTATACAGCTGACTGAGTGCGGTCTTAGTGCCAGGATCTGTCTTTTGGTGGTAAATAAACAGCCACAAAAAGTATAGCTGAAAAACCCTTAGGCAAGTAGTGTGGCCTGCAATTTATCACAATATACTCTACTTCAGGCGAGCAAAATCTAGAGACTTCCTTAGATTTCGTGCACCAGCTGTTGTTTACAAATATGCACAGACCGTCCCCGCTCGTCTTACCGGAGTGTGCTGTTCTACCTTGCAGGTGCAGCGGATATCCCGCTAGCTGAATATCTATGTCGTCATTCAGCCACGATTCCGTGAAACATAGGATATTACAGTCCCGTTGGTAGGATATTCGTGATCGTACCTCGTCTAATTTATTGTCCAATGAATGCACGTTGGTGAGTAATATTGACGGTAACGGCAGTTTTCCCACTCGCCTCCTGCGGGTCCTCATGAGGGATCCCGCTCAGTGTCCTCTATACCTGTGTCTCCTCCTCTTGCAACTAACAGGGATGTTGGCCCTGTTGGGCGTTTGGAGAATGTCCTGTGCTTCCGGCTTGTTGACAAAAAAATATTTTTCTAATCCGAGGTAGGTGATCACTGTCCTCATATCCACAAGCTCTTTTTTTCCATAAAATAAGGTTGCAGAAACATTATGTACAAAATAAGTTTCAAATAATGCGTATAAAAAACACATAATAGCACAATTGGTTGGGTGCCCGTAAAACTGCTGCCATTTCTTCTAGTGCCATTTTCAGATCATCTGTTCACCTTTTATTTTTATTTTTTTATTTTACTAGGCAAGTCAGTTAAGAACAAATTCTTATTTTCAATAATGGCCTAGGAACAGTGGGTTAACTGCTTGTTCAGGGGCAGAACGACAGATTTTGTACCTTGTCAGCTCGGGGATTTGAACTTGCAACCTTTCGGTTACTAATCCACCTACTCTGCATCTCACAACGACACTGCAGTTGGAACCAAAAATCTCAAATTTGGACAGACCAAAGGACAGATATCCACCAGGCTAATGTCCATTGTTTCTTGGCCCAAGCAAGACTCTTCTTCATATTAGTGCCCTCTTTAGTAGTGGTTTCTTTGCAGCAATTTGACCATGAAGGCCTGATTCATGCAGGCTCCTCTGAACAGTTGATGTTGAGATGTGTCTGTTACTTGAACTCTGTGAAGCATTTATTTGGGCTGCAATTTCTGAGGCTGGTAACTCTAATGAACGTATCCTTTGCAGCAGAGGTAACTCTGGGTCTTCCTTTCCTGTAGCGGTCCTCATAAGAGCCAGTTTCATCATAGAGCTTGATGGTTTTGCGACTGCACTTGAACAAACTTACAAAGTTCTTGAATCTTTTAGATATTGAGCAGACACCTTGGAACAAACTGATTTCAGATTGTTTTTTGAGGGAACAATCTGTTGATTTATGTAGTGAATCTGTTATTCAATGCATTTGTATGGCTAATAGCAATAAGGCCCAATAAAAATGTTCATAAGCAAAACAACTTATAGAGGTCTTAACATTTTAAATCAAATAGCAAAAGGATCCTTGGTGTTACCTTCTTAAAACAATCCCATATAGCTTAACAGATGTAGTTCCCTGTGTGATTTATCTCCTGAGAGATGGTCCCTGTATGATTACGTATAGAATGACCTTAATCTGGGGTTAGCATGTAGGTCTCTCTCGCCCAGAGCACCTCTCTCCCTTGGCCACCTTCTGAATCACACAAAGACACAGCATGGCAGAGGACAGAGAGAGCTTTGTTCTAATGTGTTATACATGGCTTTCATGTAGGACAGAACTAGGACCAGCAGGTTCTGTGTTAAAAAATAAGACCAGATATTGACCAGTGGTGGAAAAAGTACCATAACAGAAAATAACTCAAGTAAATGTGAAAGTCACCCAGTAAAATACTACTTAAGGAAAAGTCTAAAAGTATTTGGTTTTACATTTACATTAAGCATCAAAAGTAAATGGAATTTCTAAAATATAAATAATTTCAAATTCCTTATTAGGCAAACCAGACTGCACAATTTTATTTTTATATATTTATAATGGATATCCAGGGGCACACTCCAACACTCAGACATAATTTAAAAACTAAGCATTTGTGTTTAGTGAAGCCACCAGATCAGAGGCAGTAGGTATGACCAAGGATGTTCTCTTCATAAGTGTGAGAATTTAACAATTTTCCTGTCAACGTAACAAGTACTTTTGGGTGGGAAAAAGTATGGAGTAAAAAGCCCAATATTTTCTCTAGGAATGTAGTGAATTAAAAGTAAGAGTTGACAAAAATATAAATACTAAAGTACATATACAATTTTTTTGGGACTAAAGTACTAATTGAAAGTATTTTTACTTAAGTACTTCACAACACTGATATTGACCACAGACAGGTGTTGTGGATCACAACAAGTTTCTTGTTTAACTCAATGTTCTTGTCAAAGTGTGTATTCTTCAGGAAACAATGTATGATGTGGATATATTAAACAATTATACAATTGCTTCAGTGCATATGTCAATGTAAAAACAAATGGCTCTCAAATATATTTCTACATGGTGTGCATTACCGTTGCCAGGACAAACGTGGAGAAAGTAACACTATCAAGAGGTGTCAAAACAATGTTAATCATATATGCCTTCTATTTTCACCCTTCCCTGACATAAAAAACTGCGTCTAATAGAAAATAGCCAAGATTGGATATTTCTCAAATAAATAGTTTAAGATTTTGATGTAGCTACAACGTTTACATGCGATAAATGTGAACACTTTGGGGATGTTGACCTTTGGGGATGTTGACCTAATTATCTACAGTTGAAGTTTACATACAAATTAGCCAAATACATTTAAACTCAGTTTTTCACAATTCCTGACATTTAATCCGAGTAAAAATTCCCTGTCTTAGGTCAGTTAGGATCACCACTTTATTTTAAGAATGTGAAATGTCGGAATAATAGTAGAGAGAATTAATTATTTCAGCTTTTCTTTATTTCATCACATTCCCAGTGGGTCAGAAGTTTACATACACTCAATTAGTATTTTGTAGCACTGACTTTAAATTGTTTAACTTCACCCACAATAAGTTGGGTGAATTTTGGCCCATTCCTCCTGATATAGCTGGTGTACCTGAGTCAGGTTTGTTGGCCTCCTTGCTAGCACAAGCTTTTTCAGTTCTGCCCACAAATTTTCTATGGGATTGAGGTCAGGGCTTTGTGATGGCCTATCCAATACCTTGACATTGTTGTCCTTAAGCCATTTTGCCACAACTTTAGAAGTATGCTTGCGGTCATTGTCCATCTAGAAGACCCATTTGCAACCAAGATTTAACTTCCTGACTGATGTCTTGAGATGTTGCTTCAATATATCCACATCATTTTCCTTTTTCATGACGCCATCTATTTTGTGAAGTGCACCAGTCCCTCCTGCAGCAAAGCACCCCCACAACATGATGCTGCCACCCCCGTGCTTCACGGTTGGGATGGTGTTCGTCCACCCCCTTTTTCCTCCAAACATAATGATGATGGTCATTAAGGCCAAACAGTTCTATTTTTGTTTCATCAGACCAGAGGACATTTCTCCAAAAAGTACGATCTTTGTCCCCATGTGCAGTTGCAAACCATAGTCTTATTTTATGGCGGTTTTGGAGCAGTGGCTTCTTCCTTGCTAAGTGGCCGTTCAGGTTAATTCGATATAGGACTCGTTTTACTGTGGATATAGATACTTTTGTACCTGTTTCCTCCAGCACTTAGGAAGGTCCTTTGATTGATTTGCACTTTTCGCACCAAAGTACGTTCATCTCTAGGAGACAGAACGCGTCTCCTTCCTGAGTGGTATGACGGCTGCGTGATCCCATGGTGTTTATACTTGCATACTATTGTTTGTACAGATGAACATGGTACCTTCAGGTATTTGGAAATTGCTCCCAAGGATGAACCAGACTTGTGGAGGTCTACAATTGTTTTTCTGATGTCTTGGCTGATTTCTTTTGATTTTCCCATGATGTCAAGCAAAGAGGCACTGAGTTTGAAGGTAGACCTTGAAATACATCCACAGGTACACCTCCAATTGACTTGAATGATGTCAATAAGCATATCAGAATCTTCTAAAGCCTTGACATCATTTTCTGGAATTTTCCAAGTTGTTTTAAGGCACAATCAACATTGTGTATGTTGACTTCTGACCAACTGGAATTGTGATCCATTGAATTATACGTGTAATAATCTGTCCATAAACAATTGTTGGAAAAATTACTTGTGTCATGCACAAAGTAGATGTCCTAACCGACTTGCCAAATCTATAGTTTGTTAACAAGAAATTTGTGGAGTGGTTGAAAAACGAGTTCCAACCTAAGTGTATGTAAACTTCTGACTTCAACTGTACATGAGCCAAGTGATAACTGAGAAATAGATTTCAACCAATGGAAGTTTAAAATAGTTTATAAAAAAAATTATATTTAGAACAACAAAAGCGAATTCAAAACACAGTTCAGAACTATTGCCTTTTTGAGTATATTTTGGAAATGGAGGCCATGTGGAAGTACTTCATCCAAAGCTTGTTGAATTCATAAAATGAAACAATCAGAAAACACAAATCAAACAAAATTAGAACACTGAAAACAATTTATATTTTGGGATCTAAAAATGAAGAACTTGAGTTATGTCTAATATGGCAATTATTATTGTTACTATAAAGAAACGCTGGGTTAAAAATTCTCCATTTTGATTGACTTCGACAACCCAGCACTGGGTCAATATTGGCCAAACACAGAATTGGGTTAATTCAACCCATCCCCATGACCCAACTGCTGGGTAAATTAGACTATATTGCTGGGTTAAAACAAACCCAGTGTGTTAGGTTGTGACATAAACCCAGCACATTGGGTTGGGGGATTGACCCAGCAGCTGGGCAATTTATGTAATCCTTGGGTTATATTCAGTGTCACCCTAATTTAAATGTTGCATTCTCTACTATCCCCCCCCCTTTCCTACACACAATCAAGATACAATGTTGAATTTAAAAAGATTAATATCTATTGCGTGCATTTCAGAACATACATTGTCAGAGAATTGTCCACAATGTACACAAATAATATGAATTTGTTAAATAGCACATTGAAACAAAGCCCTATTGTCTAAATGTGTTGTCAAAAGATATTATTTTATAAGATAGAATTGATTATTAAAATGTATCTATATTATTTCATGAAACAAACAGTCCAAACATCAGACTAAAGCCTCAGCTGAACTTGATGTGCACACTCAGATTGCAATCTGAGAAAAACAAAGCATGCATGCTTATAACACGGTCTGCCTCAAGTGGTATTAACACAGATCTGTCAGACAGTGCCATAGCTAGTCAATAGATATTCACATTCAGTGACACACTTCAGCTATCTTAGGTGACAGCACAGACACACAAATCATGTTGTTTTGCAATATACATAGAACAAGTGTAAATTATTACATTTGAAGGTGAATCCACAAAGGACTCATTACTTAACTCTTTGGGATAGGTGTGCCACTAGCGTCCCACCTCGACAACATCTGGTAAAATTGCAGAGCGCGAAATTCAAAATACAAAAATCGTATTATTAAACTTTCATGAAAATACAAGTGTCTTACATTGTTTAAAAGCTTAACTTCTTGTTAATTGATAAGTTCCCCGGTTTCTGTGTTGTTGTAGATTTGTATGTATGGCTTCCTGGAGTCCCCCAAGCAGCTGATTGGTCGGCCCCATTGCTAATTGGAGCTGACCCCGCCATCTCGTCAGAGGATATAGCTGTATCCCATTACAGACTCCTTCTCCAGCTGTATATAAACCAGTGTTCCTTTCCTCAGAAGAGAGCTGATGGTTATATACTGTGTTGGTTGTTTCTCAGCGAGAGCTGATTGTTATGTTCTTTGTTGGTTGTTGCTCAGAGAGATTGTTATGTTCTTTGTTGGTTGTTGCTCAGAGAGAGCTTCTTTGAAATCCTGTTAGTAAGTATTTTGTAGCCGGTCTTGTTAATGTCCAAAGGACTGTTTTGACTATTGAAATCGTTTGTATTATTCTGGTTTTGTTCCCAGGCGGGAAGGGGAAGCCACCTACGGAGTGCTTCGGCAAGAGGCCTGCGGACATACATAACCCGTAGTATTTACTGTCTATGCACACTAGGTAAGGCCTGGGTGGACTACCCCCTGTATGTTGGTTAGCGCACCAGGTGGTGCTAAAAAATGAGGTAAGTAGTTGGTAGGCAGGTAAGGTAGGAGAGGGGTCTCTAACTTTTACTTTCTTTGCTTTGGTTCTGTCTAGACCCTTTCCCAAACATTTCTGTGTGAAGGAATAAATAAATTCCCAGTAAACGGTAAATTCTCTGCCTTTGTCATCCTTACCCGCACCTACAGTCCCATTCATCTTTCACTCCACGGGGAGTTGGGTTGTAGCAGGGTGTTGCGTTCCCTCTTCCTAGAGGCGTACATAACATTAATCCAACCGCGTTTTCAGATTTCAAAAAGGCTTTACAGTGAAAGCATACCATGTGATTATCTGAGGACAGCGCCCCGCATACACCAGCATTAAAAACATTTTTCAAACCAGCAGAGGCGTCAAAAAAATCTGAAATAGCAATAAAAGGAATCCCAAAAATTACCAGTAAACTTCGTCCAAACAAGGCCTCCCGGGTGGCGCAGTGGTCTAAGGCACTGCTTCACAGTGCTATCTGTGCCACCAGAGATTCTGGGTTTGAGCCCAGGCTCTGTCGCAGCCAGCCGCGACCGGGAGGCCCATGGGGCAGCGCACAACTGGCCCAGCATCATCCGGGTTAGGGAGGGTTTGGCCAGCAGGCATATCCTTGTCTCATCGTGCACTAACAACTCCTGTGGCTGGCCGGGCGCAGTGCACGCTGACCAGGTTGACAGGTGTACGGTGTTTCACATTGTTGCGGCTGGCTTCTGGGTTGGATGTGCATTGTGTCAAGAAGCAGTGCGGCTTGGTTGGATTGTGTTTCAGAGGACGCATGGCTCTCGACCTTCGCCTCTCCCGAGTCCTTACGGGAGTTGCAGCGATGAGACAAGACTAACTACAAAAAATTGGATACCATGAAATTGGGGAGAAAAAAAGGGGTAGAAAAATAAATAAATACTTTGTCCAAACAAGTCAAACAACGTTTCTAATCAATCCTCAGGTACCCTAATATGTAAATAAATTATACAATTTAAGATGGAATGTAGTATGTTTAATACCGGAGATTAGTAACAAAGTGCGAGCCCTTATCCACTCGTGCCACAAGACTACAGTCCTAATGAGAGACACCTTGAAAAACTACAACTACAAGCTCATTTTCAAAAAACAAGCATGAAATCCTTTCTAAAGACTTGACATAGTGGAAGCCATAGGAACTGCAATCTGGGAGGAATTCCTTGTCTCATAGACAAGCATTGGAATGGCCTGTGACCTCCGGATAGATTTTCCTCAGGTTTTTTCCTGCCATATCAGTTCTGTTATACTCACAGACATTATTTTAACAGTTTTAGAAATTGAGAGATTTCTATCCAATGCTACCAATTATATGCATATCCTAGCTTCTGGGCCTGAGTAACAGGCAGTTTACTTTGGGCACGTCAGTCATCCAAACTTCTGAATACTGCCCCCTAGCCCAAAGAGGTTATTAAGTAATAACTGTATTTCATTCATAAAGCACTTTCATAATCCCCAAAATGTAACATTTGTATTCAAAATAAATTGTTGTGATAGAATGAAAGCGTACCAAAATGCACTTCAATACTTGAACTAAAGGCAAATGAGCCACATACCATACTGTAGGCAAAAAGCAGGCACAAATGAATTAAAAATAACAAAATAAAAGGCAATTTACCAGTGATATAAATAATGACTTAAGAGCATATTAGCAATGGAAGGAGACTCATCCATACACTAAGCTATTAATTCACGGGAACACATCAGCCAGATGACTGTGCTTCCCTCTGTCACTTCTCACACTACATACAAGAGGAGATACTTATCCACGATTGTTACTTAGGAAAAAAGACATGCTCGCAACAGTCTTACTGCGGGGGATTGCAATGTATTGTCGTGGAAATAAATGTATACTGAGAGAGTCTTGGACAATTATTTTAAAAAATCTATCTTTATTTTAACATCCATTAATTATTGCAATAATGAAACTGGTCGACCACACACTCTGAAGTGTGTGTTGTCGAGATCTTACAGAGGAATCCTGGTTCTTATACAGCTGACACTAAAAATGCTTATTCTTGGCTGGTTCCATCCCTCCCTTGCAGATCGGGGATATCATAAGCCACCTTGGGTTCATCTTGTGGTTATCTGCACCTGGTTTTCTTTTACTCCCCAACCCGGCTTAGTCTCCCAGATGCAAGGATTATTTAGAAACAAGGAGGGATTGTTCTACTCCTAAACAATTTCTAGTAAAACCCATTTCCTTGACCCTGCAGCCCAGATTAGCTGCAGGGAGCTAGAGTGGAGACCATCCCTTCACAAAAATACAGCATTAGTAGCACAGAAATATCTTACTATTTGTTAAGTACATCATTACATTATTAATATCAAACAAATCAGGTAAATACATAACTTTTCTCTCACTCTATTTGTTTGTGAGAAAACTGGCGACTCCTTGCAATACGTCCCCGTCATTTGACACAGTTTTTTCCTATCTGGAAATTGAGACCCGACGTATCATTTCTTGCAACGAGTGAGGCGCAGTATTGGGTGAGTTTTGCAATGGAAGTCCTGCCCCTGTGTCTACATCACATCTTTTCTGGTAGAAACACAGATTAGATTGACATTCTGCTACTTCGCTTCAACTTCTGGCAAGCTGTTTTTTTGTGCTTTTTATTTCCTCAGCCTAATTATGTCTATGTTCAGTTTGGAGGAGCGTCCGTGAGAGCTGGTGAGACAATACGAGAACCTTTACAACCCTTCGATGCCATTGTATTTGGAAAAGCAAGCAAAAGACAACATCTGGAGAGAGATATCACAAAAGTTTAATTACAATACTGATATCAAAGAAACATTGAGAAATATTCGGAACCAATATGTTCGCAATTTCAAAAGGGTGAGGATACGAGAAGTGGGGCTACTGCTGATGTGTCCCACTGATTGTCAGACAATTGCATTGGCTTCATGTTCACGTGAAACATCAGACAGATACCAATATGCCAGATATGGTATATACTCATCATGCAGCCGAGTCCTTTCATACAGTCAGTGTGTGTGTTCGTGATCTTATGTTTAGCAGACCTAGTTAGAACACGTGAATTCATCTCTTTTCTGGATGGGAGAAATTGAGAGTGGGAAGTATTCAGTGCTTGTCTTATCATAATTATTAGTAGGGTTAGTTCAATAATCAGAATATAGACTGTGTGTGTGTGTTAATTAGATTGAGATGTTTATGAACTAAGTTATTTTGGGCAACTCCATCAACCTTGACGCCATCTCCCTGACCCAGCTCCAATGGCTGGAAGAGGAAGACAGCTGAGGATCCTTTGAACACTGACATTACGCAGCGGGTGGATGTCTTAAAGAAACGGCAGCAGGAGTTACAGAAACAGCAGTAGTGTCCAAAGGCCATTTACGACGTCATAGTGTCATGGAAGTGGTCTATTCCTGCTGATCGTCTCCTGTTTGTCTCACCCCAAAAACTATTTTTTTGTGTGCTTTTAAAAAAATTATTATTATTTATATGTTAGGGTGGATGTGTAATTTACAGTTTTTTTGTGTGCCTGTTCTTAATACTTATTTCCTCATTCATGTTACTTGTGTTCACTTCGTTTTTTTCTCTTATTGTCCCTTTCATTACACATTTCACCTGTGTATTACATTGTTTGACATTGCACTATTTTCCTCTTGTGATAGTAAAAAAATATCTAAAAGGTCTGCAGATGTATTTGTCTGGTAATTTGTTTTAAAACAGTCACTCAGTAAACATGTGCTGCTTTGTACATGAGCTACTGTATTTAGCCTGGCACACTTCCGTGAAGATTGCACAAACTGTCGAGGTAATTTGCTGTGTGCTGCCACTCAGCACAAACCGAAAGGTCACAGACAGCCTTTCTGCAGCACTTACGGCCAAGCTGTGAATTCTCTTGTGTGAGATGACGGGCAAGCCGCTGAAGCCAGTTGTCAAATCTGGCAACCGACATCCGAAAGTATTGAAAAATGTCTTTCCTTGTCAATGCTTCGCTTAGGTTGGAGTGTAATTCTCCATCTCCCCTCTTGTAGTGTTCAGTGGACAAACTTGCCATTTTCTCAGACATTCTTTTCTTGTCCTCCGTCCTGAGTAGTAATAGCAGTTCAAGCTCTTGCTGTTCAAGCTCTAGCATTTGCAAATCAAAAAGAGACATGTTTGCTTTTGTGGCTAAAAAGTACTGTTGCAAAGCACAGAATACCAGACTAGCCTGACATGTAACTAGTATTTGTAAACAGGCGTATAACAACGGATCTGGAAGTTCAAAAAGAGTGCCTCGGCCCCTCTTGCTTGGTAAGCTACTCTGGCTACCCACAAGCAACCTAGCAGATATACACTACACAAGGCAGACTTCCTCTGAGTGTGTGGTTTTGAAGGTACTATTTAATGAAGCAGCCAGTTGAGGACTTGTGAGGCGTCTGTTTCTCAAACTTAACACTCTAATGTACTTGTCCTCTTGCTCAGGTCTGCACCGAGGCCTCCCACACATTTTTCTATTGTGGTTAGAGCCAGTTTGTGCTGTTCTGTGAAGGGAGTAGTACACAGTACACAACAAGATCTACAGTTTCTTGGCAATTTCTCACATGGAATAGCCTTAATTTCTTAGAACAAGAAGAGATTGATGAGTTTCAGAAGAAAGGTCTTTGTTTCTGAGCCTGTAGTCGATCCCACAAAGAAGGCCAGTTTTATTGCTTCTTTAATCAGGACAACAGTTTTCAGCTGTGCTAACATAATTGCAAAAGGGTTTTCTAATGATCAATTAGCCTTTTAAAATGATAAACTTGGATTAGCTAACACAATGTGACATTGGAACACAGGAGTGATGGTTGCTGATAATGGGCCTCTGTACGCCTATGTAGATATTCCATTAAAAAATCTGCAATTTCCAGCTACAATAGTCATTTACAACATTAACAATGTCTACTGTAATCGATTTGATATTATTTTAATGTACAAAAAATGTGACTTTCTTTCAAAAACAAGGACATTTCTAAGTGACCCCAAACTTTTGAACGGTTGTGTACATTGACAAAAACATTAGACAATTTAACATTTACATATCCACAAACATGAATGAAATCACACTTGCTCAGATTGTCATGCCCTGGCCTTAGTATTCTGTGTTTTCTTTATTATTTTGGCTAGGCCAGGGTGTGACAGTGCCGGAACTGGGAAATCTGACTTCAGTGAGTTCAAGACAACTGGGAACTCGGGGAAGAAAACGAGCTCCGACTGGCAAAATACATTTTTCATCCATCTCGGAGGTGTAAGACGGGAACTCTGGCCTCTTTCTAGAGCTACGACCTGAAGATCACTGAATCATCATGATTCAAATTTGTTTTTTTTCTGAGTTCCCAGTTGTCTTGAAAGCACCATAAATCCAGAAAATGCCTGACTTTGACAAAGTTTGATGACAAAATGAGCGCAACAAGGTGAGTTAGAAAATGTCTTGCATGCTGCTGCATAAATTATGTAATATGCCAGGGGAATATGTATACTGTAGCTAAGAAAGTAATACTAAGTGTATGTTGTGTAGTAAGCTGTTAGTAACCCATGTGCCTCACCCTAATAATTTGGTCTATTTTCCCCCTTAATTTTGCATACTGTTCTGACTTTGTGGTGCACATGTAGCTTTTAACCTGTTTAATAGAAATGTAATCATCGAATATTGTAAGAGCTTTCATTGTCTGCTTATATGCCCCCTTTATTTACCCTACGGTTCTGACTTGGTGTACAAGGAGAACACCGTAAGAAAGGCCCATGTTCTGAATTCATTCGCTGCACATTTCAAAAGTGCTGAATAAATAGTTATATTGACTATGTCCATCCTAGCTCGCTCATTATTGTCTTAAAACCTGTGAAAGTGCAGGGCACCAAATTCAAAACAGAAATCCCATAATTAAAATTCCTCAAACATACAAGTATTTCACACCATTTTAAAGAAACTTGTTGTAAATCCAGCCACAGTGTCCGATTTCAAAAAGGCTTTACGACGAAAGCACACCAAACGATTATGTTAGGGTAGTACCTAGTCACAGAAAAACTGCCATTTTCCAGCCAAAGAGAGGAGTCACAAAAAGCAGAAATAGAGTACAATAATCTGAGTACAGCGCTCAGACAACAAAACAA
This sequence comes from Oncorhynchus tshawytscha, assembly GCF_018296145.1. Classification (NCBI taxonomy): domain Eukaryota; kingdom Metazoa; phylum Chordata; class Actinopteri; order Salmoniformes; family Salmonidae; genus Oncorhynchus; species Oncorhynchus tshawytscha. The sequence continues at coordinate 20,092,462 of NC_056439.1, forward strand.
GCCATACAGATATCCGCCATGTTGTGGCTACCAAGCTAATGGTCATTAGGTAACGCTCAAACCCTTTACTCAGTGCCTTGTTGAAGCACCTTTGGCAGCGATTACAGCATTGAGTCTTCTTGGGTATGACGCTACAAGCTTGGCTCGCCTGTATTTGGGTAGCTATGTAGTCTCTCTTTATGTAGTGTTGTGTTGTCTCTCTTGTCATGATGTGTGTTTTGTCCTATATTTCTGTTTTTTTATCCCAGCCCCAGTCCCCACAGGAGGCCTGTTGACTTTTGGTAGATCGTCAATGTAAATAAGAATTTGTTCTTAACCGACTTGCCTAGTTAAATAAAGGTTAAATGAAACAAATAAATAATTTGGGGAATTCTTCCCATTCTTCTCTGCAGATCCTCTCAAGCTCTGTTAGGTTGGATGGGGAGAGTTGCTGCACAGCTATTGTCAGGTCTCTCCAGAGATGTTTCAATCGGGTTCAATTTTGGGCTCTGGCCGGACCATTCAAGGACATTCAGAGACTTGTCCCAAAGCTACTCCTGCACTGTCTTGGCTGTGTGCTTAGGGTCGTTGTCCTGTTGGAAGGTGAACCTTTGCCCCAGTCTGAGTTCCTGAGCAGGGTTTAATCAAGGATCTCTCTGTACTTTGATCCGTTCAGCATTGCCTCAATCCTTATTCGTCTCCCAGTCACTGCCTCTGAAAAACATCCCAACAGCATGATGCTGCCAGCACCATGCTTCACCATAGGGATGGTGCCAGGTTTCCTCTGGACGTGACGCTTGGCATTCTGACCAAAGAGTTCCTTCTTGGTTTTATCAGACCAGATAATCTTGTTTCTTGTGGTTTGAGAGTCTTTAGGTGCCTTTTGGCGAACTCCAAGTGGGTTATCATGTGCCTTTTACTGAGGAGTGGCTTCCATCTGGCCACTCTACCATAAAGGCCTGATTGGTTGAATCCTGCAAAAATGGTTGTCCTTCTGGAAGGTTCTCCCATCTCCACAGAGGAAGTCTAGAACTCTGTCAGAGTGACCATAGGGTTCTTGGTCACCTCCCTAACCAAGGCCCTTCTCCCCCGATTTCTCAGTTTGGCCGGGTGGCCGGCTCTAGGAATAGTCTGATGGAGGCTAATGTTTTCTTGGGGACCTTCAATGCTGCAGACATTTTTTGGTACCCTTCTCCAGATCTGTGCCTCAACAAAATCCTGTCTCGGAGATCTACGGACAATTCCTTCGACCTCATGGCTTGGTTTTTGCTCTGACATGCACTGTGGGACCTTATATAAACAGATGTGTGCCTTTTCTAAATCATGTCCAATAAGTTGAATTTACCATAGGTGGGATACCAATCAAGTTGTAGAAGCATCTAAAAAGTAATCAGTGGAAACAGGATATACCTGAGCTCAATTTCGAGTCTCATAGCAAAGGGTCTTAATACTTATGTTAATACGTTTTCTGTTTATTTGTAATAGATATGCAAACATTTAACTTCTTAAGGTATAGAGGGCAGCATTTTCACTTTTGGATGAATAGCGTGCCCAAATTCAACTTCCTGCTAATCATGCCAGAAATATAAGATATGCATATTATTAGTACATTTGGATAGAAAACAGTCTGATGTTTCTAAAACTGTTTGAATCATATCTGTGAGTATAACAGAACTTATGTAGCAGGCAAAACCCCGAGGACTAACTGTTCAGAATCTTTTTTTGGTCTCTGTCTGTTCACTAAGTTCTCATTGGCAAATTATATTTCTTAGGAACCTGTTTTCAGTTCCTACTGCTTCCACTGGATGTCACCAGTCTTTGGAATTTGGTTAAGGTTATTCATTTGTGCAATGAAGAAGTAGGCCATCTAGGAACTGTAACACGGAGAGTGCGCAAGACGTGAAAAGTAGCATGGTTTGTTGTCTTCCTGTATTGAACACAGATAGACCCGTCTACAATTTGATCGATTATTAACATTTAAAAATACCTAAAGTTGTATTACAAAAGTAGTTTGAAATCTTTTGGCAAAGTTTATAGGCAACTTTTGAAATATTTTGTAGTGACCTTGCGTTTTTTGGAAGCTGTTTTTTTCTGGATCAAATGCGCTTTATAAATTGACATTTGGATATATATGGACGGTAATGCATGTTTTGTATTTTATTTCTGCGTTTTGTGTAACGCCTGCAGGGTTGAAATATGCTACCTGTCACGCCCTGGCCTTAGTTTTCTGTGTTTTCGTTATGATTTTGGTTAGGCCAGGGTGTGACATGGGGATTTATGTGGTTTGTTTTGTCTGGCGTTGTTTGTAGTTATGGGATTGTGGTTAGAGTAGTACTATAGGTAAGTCTATGGTTGCCTAGAGTGGTTCTCAATCAGAGGCAGGTGTTTATCGTTATCTCTGATTGGGAACCATATTTAGGCAGCCACATTCTTTAGGTCTCTTGTGGGTGATTGTTCCTGTCTTTGTGTTTGTGGCACCAGATAGGACTGTTTCGTTTTTTTCACGTTTCTTGTTTTGTAGATTGTTGTATTTTCATCTTTATTAAAGATGTACAAAACTAACCACGCTGCATTTTGGTCTGCCTCTCCTTCCCCAGAAGAAAACCGTTACACTACCCTCTTTGTTTATCAGATAATAGCTTCTTATGCTTTCGCCGAAAAGCCTTTTAAAAATCTGACATGTTGGCTGGATTCACGAGTGTAGCTTTAATTGAGTATCTTACATGTGTGATTTAACGATAGTTTGATTTTTATATCATTTTTTTTAATCATTCCACTACTCTCTTCACTACTCTCTACTACTCTCTACTCTCTTCAAACCATCGTATTCTTCTACTCTCATCACTCTCTCATTGGGAACCATTGACACGGCTGGCTAGCCTAGTTTCAAAGAAGTAGAATAAACTCTGTAGTTCTGTTCAGGACTACACGAAAAATACGTAGAAGATTGTCCCTTTTGGAAAATCAGAGCCTATCAAGTGTGCCGTAAGAAGGTCCAACACCGTTTCAAAGAAGGCATGGTTAAGACAAAAATACACAAAGAACCAAGACATTTCACATAAATACATTCATGATTTCATACTCAAAGAGGGTGGCAGTTTGTGTGCAAAGTATATGATTACTGTGAGAGTAGTTTCTAAATATACCGAAGTATTACGTCTCTGTCCCTCTCTGCCCCCCCATCTCTTTTGTAACAAGCTGCCATATTGTGGCAGTCCACTAGGGACGTATTATGTGTGTATGTTTATACTGTGTTACCATTTAGTTAGCTAGTAAATAAATAATGAAATCAATTTGTACAGTACTGAATCATAAGTAAGGCCTGGGTTTTTGCAGATGCAGGAGGTTGACTGTACAGAATGATATGAGGTTATGATTAATAAGTTGACTGTTTATAGATGTGATAGGTTATGACCTTATATTCGGGAGATGGTAACTCTTTAAAGAACCACACTCGTGGTGCCCCAATTCCTAATTAGTTGATTATTACATGATTCATTTAATAGGGTAACAATCAAACATAGTTAATTGATTAGATAAATAACAGTCATCAAATTAATGAAAGTAAAGTCACGACAAAGAATTGTAACTACATGTTACATTTATTTTTTTGTTCAGTGTGTATTCAGTTCATCTACCAACATGTCTCCAATTTGTCTTCAACTCCTACTTGACTTTATGCCACAATCGGTGACATAAACCCACTTCAAATAACTCAATCCAAAAGAGGATAATCACTCCACAGGACTTTGTTGCGCCGTACCTAAGCTGAAGTATCCCTTCTTTCGTCTCATTACATCGTGGCCACTACATGTGTGTTTATGCCTCTATCGGACTGCAGTACGGTCCCTCTGTGATGCTCCTCCTCAGTTTGTCTGCATGTATAACTCAGACTCCTGGTCCCCTGACAAGTCAGCCGACAAGCCTCACTGACTCTCAAAGGCCCTCCATGGAATACCTGCACGTATCATACCGATGCCTTTGGTCTCTCGCAAGCAGAGTTAAAGGAAACGTTTTTCCAGAGTTTCAGGTTTTTATGAAACATTTATATTGTTTGCATGAGGCCTATAAATATAATCTCTGTGTGTACTTGCGTGTGTGTGTGTGATATTATTCCTCCTGTGGTTAGGTAATGACTACAGTGCCTTCAGAAAGTATTCACACCCCTTGACTTTTTCAAATTTTTGCTGTGTTACAGCATGAATTTAAAATGGATGAAATCAAGATCAGACCAGAGAGGTTTTCCAATGCCTTGCAAAGAAGGGCACCTAATCGTTAAAAATAAAAGAAGTGGACATTGAATATCCCTTTGAGCATGGTGAAGTTATTAATTACATTTTGGATGGTGTATCAATACACCCAGTCATTATAAAGGTGTACTCTAGGCAACTCAGTTGCCGGAGAGGATGGAAACTGCTCAAGGATTTCACCATTAAAGTCCAATGGTGACTTTAAAACAGTTACAGAGTTTAATGGCTGTGATAGGAGAAAAGTGAGGATGGATCAACAACATTGTAGTTACTTTACAATACTAACCTAAATTACTGAGTGAAAAGGAAACCTGTACAGAATAAAAATATTCCAAAACACGCATCATGTTTGCAGTAAGGCACTAAAGTAAAACTTCAAAAAAATGTGGCAAAGAATTTAACTTTATGTCCTGAAATAATAAATCCAACACAACACATCACTGAGTACACAACACATCACTGAGTACCACTCTTAATATTATCGAACATGGTGGTGATTGCATCATGTTATGGGTTTGCTTGTCATTGGCAAGGACTAGGGAGCTTTTTTTAGGATAAGAAGAAACAGAATGGAGCTAAGCACAGGTAAAATCCTAGAGGAAAACCAAGGTCAGTCTGCTTTCCAACAAACACGGGGAGACAAATTCACCTTTCTGCAGGACAATAACCTAAAACACAAGGCCAAATATACGCTGGATTTCCTTACCAAGACGACATTGAATGTTTCTGAGTGGCCTAGTTAAAGTTTTGACCTAAATCGTCTTGAAAATATATGGCAAGACTTGAAAATGGCTGGCTAGTAATGGTCGACAACCAACTTGACAGAGCTTGAATTTTGGGGGGAATAATAAGATGCAAATATTGTACAATTCAGGTGTGCAAATCTCATAGAGACTTGTAATCACGGCAAAAGGTTATTCTAACATGTATTGACTCAGAGGTGTGAATACATATGTAAATGAGATATTTCTGTATTTATTTTTCATTATGTGGTGTTTTGTGTAGGTGGGTTCAGGCTGTAACACAACAAAATGTGGAATAAGTCAAGGTGCATGAATACTTTTGAAAGACACTGTATAGATTATAGTGGTAGTGCTGAGGGCTCAGTGGCACGGTGAGTGTTATAAATTATGCATAATGTATGCCACCATTAATAATAGAATGTGTATGCATCCCCTCAGGTGTCCTGACAACACATGTATTATAAAGACAATGTCTGCAGCGCCTCAGATTAGTGAGCGATGAAATCTACTTAACCTCTCGTCGCCTCGTAACAAGATCAACCTGGTATGAGAGGACGACAAACAGGGAAGAGGAACTAATTAGGGAAATAAACAGTATTTGCCATGTGGTAATGCTGTAGGAAAAGTGATTGAATATGCAATTTATTGAATGAAATAAGAAAACAGTCATCGGTGTAAATTGTTCTCCTTTGGGGGAATTTTAGATAATGTTGGTATTAATATCAATATGATACTTTTCAACATCATTTATTTGTGATTGGATGGAAGCAAGATGTTTTGCATCCCAATATGCCATTTGATTGAACACACAACTCCCCAGTCCCACCACAGAGAATACATCACGGCTGATAACTTCTACTCACACAGTGACATGAATCCTTGCTCATTCTAAATAAAGTCCCGGTGCATTCAAAAAAGTGATTTCCTTGTGTTTTATATATATTTCCACACCATGAGTTTGGAATAATACTGTAAAAATGTGAAAATGATGATAATGCCCTTTAAGTTTGAGAGCTGTTTGAAAAGACTGCCTGAAATTTCAGCCTGTTTTGGAATGGGAGTTTTGGCCTGACATCATCAGGCGGTTTATAGGTTAATGGACCAATAAGAATGAGAGTTCGACATCTTTGCCAATAAGAGCTAGTTTTCAGTTTTCCCCTCCCTAATCAAATCACTCCTAGACAATACTAGAAACATTCTTGCTTGAGGAAGTGCTCTTTGCTAAGATTTTTTTAAACCATTTTAATTGAGAACAATCACCGTAAGGTACTTAATTTTTACCAAGAAATGTTATGATATTGAGAAGAAGAAAAAAAACAGCCTCAAAGGACCTTTAACTAAGTACAGCCATTGAAGCCATGGAAATGCCCTAGATGATGAGACGTTTTCGAAATGAGTGAATATCCATTTTGAAATTAACCGCAGTCAAAGATGATTCTGCAAGAGAGGTATCACCACGGGCTTTGAAATTGAACATGAACAGCCCATTTATTAGCGTAATTCCATTCTTTAACTGGGATGTATAAGAATTTGGACTGTGTGCGTCATTCTAATGTGAATTTACATTTAATGGATGGAAGGTAAATTAATGAGTTAGGATTAATAAAATGAAAGAGAGTAACCTTGATTGATTTTGGGAAAACTTTTGTAACTAAGATAAAACTAGTGGAAGGGTTCTCCATGGAAATGAAACTTTAACATTAAAGCTTAATAAATGCGGAAATAGATGTTGAGAGAGGGAGAGAAAGAAACCTAGGATACCTCGTCAGTTGCACAACAAGACGGGGGAAACGTACAGGACCTTGCGAGTTTCTGGTCATAAAATGTTATTTTTACCCCAAACAGACACCAAAAAGGCTTTCAAAGATCTTCATTGAACCTAAGTGTCTGGTTAGCCTGTAAACTCTCCTTCCAGACTCAAATTAAGCATCTCCAATCCAAAAGTAAATCTAGAATCGGCTTCCTATTTTGCAACAAAGCCTCCTTCACTCATGCTGTCAAACATACCCTCGTAAAACTGACTATGCTACTGATCCTTGACTTTGGTGATGTTTACAAAATAGCCTCCAACACTCTACTCAGCAAACTGGATGTAGTCTATCACAGTGCCATCCGTTTTGTCACCAAAGCCCCATATACTACCCACCACTGCGACCTGTATGCTCTTGTTTGTTGGCCCTCACTACATATTCGTCGCCAAACCCACTGGGTCCAGGTCATCTTTCAGTCTTTGCTAGGTAAAGCTCACTGGTTACCATAGCAACACCCACCCATAGCACGCGCTCCAGCAGGTATATTTCACTGATCATCCCCAAAGCCAACACTTCTTTTGGCCGCCTTTCCTTACAGTTCTCTGCTGCCAATGAATGGAACGAATTGCAAAAATCACTGTAGCTGGAGACTTATATCTCCCTCTCTAACTTTAAGCATCAGATGTCAGAGCAACTTACTGATCACTGTACCTGTACACAGCCAATCTGTAATACCCAACTACCTCATCCCCATATTGTTATTTATCTTCTTGCTCTTTTGCACCCCAGTATCTCTACTTGCACATCATCATCTGCACATCTATCACTCCAGTGTTAATGCTAAGTTGTAATTATTTTGCCTCTATGGCCTATTTATTGCCTTACCTCCCTAATCTTACTACGTTTGCACACACTGTACATAGATTGTTCTATTGTGTTATTGACTGTACGTTTGTTTGTGTAACTCTGTGTTGTTGTTTTTGTTTCACTGCTTTGCTTTATCTTGGCCAGGTCGCAATTGTAAATGACAACCTATTCTCAACTGGCCTACCTGGTTAAATAAAGGTGAAATAAATCAAATTAAATAAAATAGATTCACGGACGACGCAATCGCAATTGCACTGCACACTGCCCTTACCCACCTGGACATAAAAACTGCATATGTGAGGATGATGTTAATTGACTAAAGCTCGGCCTTCAATACCATAGTGCCCTATAAGGTCAAAACAAAGCTCAAAGCCTTGGGCCTGAACTCCTCCCTATGACACTGGGTCCTGGATTTCCTGATGGGCCATCCCCAGGTGGTGAAGGTAGGCAACATTACCTGCTCGATACTGATCCTCAACACGGGGGCCTCACAAGGGTGTGTCCTCAGGCCCCTCCTGTATTCTCTGTATACCCACGACTGCATGGCCTCATACAGTTCCAATGAATGATAAGATGGCGCCGAAGAGGATGGCTGACAATTTACATGCTCCTAGTCAACTGTGCTATTTTTTAAGTTTTTTTGCATTGTTTGTAAATTATTTTTTAAACTTATTTTGTACATAATGTTGCTGCTACCGTTACTTATGACCGAAAATAACTTCTGGACATCAGAACAGCGATTACTCACCTTGAACTGGAAGAAGCTTTTTCCTTTATCGAGTCCGACGAGAAGGATAATTTTTTATCCTATATTTATATTTTACTGTCTGTTTACCACCACAGGCCGATGCTGGCACTAAGACCGCACTCAACCAACTCTATAAGCAAACAAGAAAATACTAATCCAGAAGCTGCACTCCTAGTGGCCGGGTACTTTAATGCAGTAAAACTTAAATCAGTTTCACCATGTGCAACCAGAGGGAAAAAAATTCTAGACCACCTTTACTCCACACACAGAGATGCATACAAAGCTCTCCCCTGCCCTCCATTTGGCAAATCTGACCATAATTTTATCCTCTTGATTCATGCTTACAAGCAAAAACTAAAACAGGAAGTACCAGTTACTCACTAAATACGGAAGTGGTCAGATGACGCGGATGCTATGTTAGCACAGACTGTTTTGCTAGCACAGACTGAAATATGTTCCAGGATTCATCCAAATGGCATTGCCTATACCACCTCAGTCATCGGCATCATCAATAAGTGTATCGACGACATGGTCCCCACAGAGACCGTAGGTACATATCCCAAACAAAAGCCATGGATTACAGGCAATATCCGCATCAAGCTAAAGGCTAGAGCTGCCGCTTTCAAGGAGTGGGACACTACTCCGGACATTTATAAGAAATCCTGCTATGCCCTCAGACGAACCATCAAACAAGCAAAGCGTCAATACAGGATTAAGACTGAATCCTACCACACAGGCTCTGATACTCGTCGAATGTGGCAGGGTTTAAAAACTCTTACGGGCTACAAAGGAAAACCCAGACTCCAGCTGCCCAGTGACGCGAGCCTACCAGACGGGGTAAATGTCTTTTGTGCTCGCTTCGAGGCAAGCAACACGGAAGCATGCATGAGAGCACAAGCTGTTCTGGAAGGCTGTGTGGAATTCTCTTTAGCCGATGTGAGCAAGACCTTTAAGGGCTTGTAAGTAAGCATTTCATGGTAAGGTCTACACTTTTATTCAGCGCATGTGACAAATAAAGTTTGATTTGATTTGAACGCCATCATCAAGTTCGCTTACAACATGACAGTAGTAGGCCTGATCACCAACAACAACGAGACAGCCTAAAGGGAGGCGCTAGGCACTATGACGGCATGGTGTCAGGAAAACAATCTCTTCCTCAACATTAGCCAAACAAATGAGCTGATTGTGGACTTCAGGAGGAACCAAACTGGACACATCCCCATCCCCATCAACGGAGTACCGTGGACATGGTCAATAACTCCTCAGAGAAGCTGAAATGGTCTAACAAAACAGATATGGTAGTGAATAAGGCACGACAGCGACTCTTCAATCTCAGGATGCAGAAGAAATGTGGCCTGTTCCCAAGAGCCCTCACAGTGTTCGGGCTGCATTACAGCCGGGTACTGCAACTCTACCGCCGCGGAATGTAAGGCTCCTCATGCAGCCTAACACACCATTGGGTGCACACTGCCTACCCTACAGAATACCGATAACACCAGGTGTTACAGGAAGACCAAGAAGATCATCAGAGACTACAGCCACCCAAGCCATGCCCTGTTCTCCACGCTTCAATCACTCAGATACGAGCAGTACAGGAGCATCATGGCAAAAACTGAAAGACTGGCTAATAGTTTCTACCCTCAGACCATCATGCTGCTGAATAGCCACCACTTTGCAGATATATTTCTCACGTGCAGCACATAGTATTTGTTTTACAGTCCTTCTTTGGGGGGCAGAATTGACATCTCCTCCTCTTGCCTGCCCCAGCTGCAGCCTCAGGTGGATCAGGAAAAGATTCAGCCCCCTGAACAGCTAACACAAGTGCTGCAGAGGCTGCTGCGCAGGGCAGGCGCTCCTTTCTTTGAATTTGTGGGGTTACAAGTGCCTTTCCCAGCTGCTCCAGGAACACCCTTCTCTTGTTCTGCTTATCAGAAATCAAGGTAGGGTTGATCATGTTCTATATCACGAAGCCATTGTATGAGGACACATCAATGATGTTATGGAAGATGACCAGGTGCCAGCGGGCTGTCATCCTTCTGCAGCTGTTAGTTCCAATCACCTTGTCCAGGTTGTCCACACCTCCTTTGTTGTGGTTGTAGTCCAGGATGATGGCTGGCTTCCTGTCCTCATTATCACTGATCTCAGCCGTTTTGTGCAGTGTGCTCAGGAGGACCACATTGGGTTCCTCTTTGGGAGGTAAGAAACTAGAGTGGTGGTGGGGGTGAAGGCAAACTTAGTTGAGAAAACCTCTCTACTCCTTGTTGTGAGGAGTGCAGGGGGGGCCTCAGGCTTTTTCTTTCTAACCGTGCCATCCATGGTGATCTTCCTCTTCAGGAGCTGCTGTCTGAGTTCGTATGAGGTGAAGAAATTGTCACACATGACTTTGTGCCCCCTCAGTCCATCTGTTACATCAAGCACAACCCACATCTACTGGTTCTTCCCTGGGCCTCCACTGGTCAGCTTTCCTGTGTAGACTTGCATCTTCCAAGCATAGATGGATTGTGTGTCCCAGGCCACCCATATCTTGATGCCATAAATTTGTATTCTCTAGGATGTTTTTTTCGATGGCTGGTGTGATGAACATGTAGAATGTGGAGGCGATGTCTTGGGCATGGGCAACTGCATGTCTTGTGGGCCCCATCCTTATGATATTTTGTGCTGCCATCCTGCCCTTGTTGTCATATGGTGACAAGGACCATGTTATTTTGCTGTTCTTTGACAAAAATGTTTCTCTTTTTCTTCCCCATCTTCTTCTTCAGATACCTCCTCCTCTTCTAAATCATTGTTCCTATTGGACATCTGAAAAAATCAGATCTACGACCTTTTGGACACTGAAACGTGCACTCATGGCTTCAGTAAAGAGAGAACTGGGGGGACTGTCATCTGCAGCACCTTTATAGACTCTGACTGCATTCCCCGTTAGTGAACAATGCTTTCAAGAAATGTGTATTTTCTCTGAAATTGTTTTTATTTTGTCTGTGAACTTGAGTCATGTGTGGGGTCATGGAGGGGAGATGCTGCACATGCACAAGAAAGTTCTAGTTTTCAATCAGTAGCACACACAATCTAAATGTTTCATTGTGTGTGTGTGTGTGTGTCTTTGGTTTTTGTGGTGTGTAAATTATTTTATAGCTGCCTGGTCAAAAATGACCCTAATACAATCTTTGTACCCTGGTGGTGTACAGCTTTCATAGAAATATGAACAAAGGCGATGTTTCACTTTTTCTAATTTTGGGGTCACTCTAGGAAAAGTCATACAATTTAAAAGGGGGGTGCCATAATCAACGTCCATGTCATCGGCGCCCGGGGAGCAGTTGTCGGGGGTTAACTGCCTTTGCTTAAGAGCAGAACGGCAGATTTTTACACCTTGTCGGCTTGGGGATTCTTAACCGCTAGGCTAGAGAGAGACAGCTAGAGACAAAGGGAGAGATGCATCCAATGGCCACTAATTATTAATTAATCACCTTTTCTATATTATTCTGGTAGTGTTGTATTTCTGTGTCATTCTTTTGCACACCTACATGGACTATCAATGCTCCTTTTGTCTCTGTGGAAACCAAGAACATTTTCCTCTCCGACTGACATTTTATTTATTGGGGGGTCTGTAAAGGTTACATTACCCACCACAGTGAGGTTGGCCTTTTCTCTTAGTAAATGCATTTGGGTTTTGTCCTCCTTGCTCTATTGAAATGTTAAATGGGAAACTCACGCTGTGCAATGATTTACTAAAGAACTGCATCTATTTCTTGCCATGGCAACGGATGATTACAGAATGATACATATTCAGAAAGTCTGTGCAATGACCTTGATAAACTCATCACTGGCTCAACAGACTACACACTAAAAGAAAATGGTTATATATAGTGCCAAATCAGGTTAATTTGGCTTGTAAACATAGTGGAACCCTTTTTGTTATATGGAACCTTTTTTTGAAGGTTCTATAAAGAACCATGCTCATAAGGTTCTAAATGGAACATGTATGGGGCTATAAAGAACATTTCCTACCATTTAAAAAAGGCTCTATGTAGCAGGCAGGTCACCCGTGATACAAGTCGGTATTCGACGTCCATTCATATCTGAGGACGTCAGGAGATCACGTGGAAACCGGGCACTAGGGACAACAGTGAGTGCTGTTGAATTTGTTTCTGTTTGTTGTTGACATTTTTAGTCTTTGTACGCTTGAATGTTTGTTTCTGTCTTTGGGAACGCCATTTAAAAGGAAAAAACAGGCTTCCCAATGGAGAGCCAGTATTAAAGTCACATGTTGTACTATAACAGAGGAATTGTTATAGTACCTAAAGTAGTCCTTGTCTTAGGGTGTGAAAACATTACCTTATCAGGATATGGGTATAGGGCTGATTGTACAATGAGCTATGTATCTGATTGATTGACTGCGTTTATATAGCACTTTTCCACCGTAGGCACTCGAAGCGCTTTACATAAAAAGGGTGAATCTCACCTCTTCCAATACCAATGGGTAGCACCCACTTGAGTGTAGTACAGCAGCCATTTTGTGCCAGAATGCTCACCACACATCAGCTATCATGTATGTATTGTCTGTATTGAGCTGGTAATGAGGCAGCTATAATACATCTAGATTCAAATTTCACTGACTACAAATGCGAGGAGAAAGGTCAGTAAACATATTTTCATACCTGTAATGGCTCTAGATAATATAACACTGCTGGCTTGGCTACCTGTAATGGGCACAACACTCTAACACTCCTAGCTTGGTTCTCTTCAGGGTAACAGAAGCTGCAAAGACTGTGTCCCAAATGACACCCTATTCCAATTTTTGTTTAACTTTATTTATCCAGGCGAGTCAATTAAGAACAAATTCTTATTTACAATGACAGCCTGGCCTATGGGTCCTGGCCAAAAGTAGTGTACTATATAAGGTAAAGTGTGACCTGCTGTCTCGACTTGAATGCTTGGCTTTGAAAAGCCAACTGACATTTACTCCTGAGGTACTGACTGACCTGTTGCACCCTCTACAACCATTGTGATTATTATTTGACCCTGCGGGTCATCTATGAACGTTTTAACATCTTGAAGAACAATCTGGCCTTAATGGCCATTTACTCTTATAATCTCCACCCGGCACAGCCAGAAGAGGACTGGGTTTCTGTATAAGCACTTTGTGACATCTGCTGATCTAAAAATGGCTATATAAATACATTTTATTTTGATTGGGAAGGGTGAGAAAAACAAACAATTTAATCAATTTTTAATTCAGGCTGTAACACAAAAAAAATGATGAATACTTTCTGAGGGCAGTACCAAAACAAGTGATCTAACGATTCTGTATCTTCGCAACAAAATCTGCAGAGCTGGGATGGTTGTATCCACCATATACATAATTCTATTGGTTGCAATAATGTTGTATAACAATTTTAAGTTTTGAATCTGCCATTGTTTTCTATATCAGTTCATAAACCCTGTGCCATGTAATCGGCACATTGAAAATGGCTTCCCAGCTGTATGGTGCAGCTGTCCATTTTTCGGTACTTAAAATGGAACTGGTATACTTTTTTATTTATCAAAAAAACATGTAATACATTTTTTTAAGGGATCAGCAAATGTCACCACCTGGCTCCTATTTCAGTAAGAGTGAGTAACAGTCTACCATTTTTATGGTTAAAACCTGTTTGGGAAAGGCGTGCCGCTAGCGGGACACCTCAAAAACATCCGGTGAAATTGCAGTGCGCCAGATTAAAATTAAATTACTATAAATATTTCTTTCATAAAATCACAAGTGTAATACATCAACATAAAGGTTAACTTGTTCTTAATCCAGCCGCCCTGTCAGATTTCAAAAAGGCTTTACGGCGAAAGCAGACCATGCGATTATCTGAGGACAGCGCCCCGCATAAAAACATGAAAATCATATTTCAACCAGGAAGGTGTGACACGAAAGTCAGAAATAGCGATATAACAAATGCCTCACCTTTGATGATCTTCTTCTTTTGGCACTCCAAAAGTTCCCAGTTACATCACAAATGGTCCTTTTGTTCAATAATGTACTTCTTTATATCCATAAAAACTTAGTTTAGCTGGCGAGCTTCAGTCAATAATCCATCCAGTTTCCCTCCATCAAAATGCATACAAAATGAATCCCAAACGTTACTAATAAACTTTTCCAAACAAGTCAACCAACGTTTATAATCAAACCTTAGGTATCCTAATACGCAAATAAACTATACAATTTAAGACGGAGAATAGTATGTTCATTACCGGAGGTAAATAAGAAATAACGTGTTTTCTTCCACGCAATTGGAAACACTACAGCCAAAATGGGAGCCACCTAGAAACACTACAATTTCTGGGTCATTTAAAAAAAAACTGCCTGAAACTCTTTCTAAAGACTGTTGACATCTAGTGGAAGACCTAGGAACTGCAATCTGGAAGGACTTGGGCTTATAATTATAGTACTAGCCATGGCCTTCTGTTTTGATGATAAGTATTTGATGTGATTATGTAAGCCAATGTCAATTGTCTGTATGAACACATATTTTCTCCACTTTCATGTGAGCATCAGTTGCTGCTTGAAGGCATAGTACACTAGTAATGTGTGCTCGTGTTTTACTGCTTGCCCTGTGACCATCTTTGGTCCTAGAGTAGGCCTAAATAGGGCTTTTAGTGTATTTGTCCTGACCTGGTGACCTTGCCAGGAAAATAGTTTGGCTCATACATCACCGGATATACAGTACCAGTCAAAAGTTTGGACACACCTACTCATTCGAGGGTTTTTTTCTTTATTCCTCGGGGTTTCGCCTGCATATCCTAGCTTCTGGGCCTGAGTAACAGACAGTTTACGTTGGGCACGCTTTTCATCGGATGTGAAAATCCATCCCGTACCCAAGAGATGTTTTAAAATATGGTGGTTAAAACATACTAATAACTGATTTCTGAGTACATAGGAAAATGTTTGATATACCTCAGCTGGTATTTTCTTTATTTGACCTTTTATTTAACTAGGCAATTCAGTTAAGAATAAATTCTTATTTTCAATGATGGCCTAGGAACAGTGGGTTAACCTCTCTAGGGTATGTGGGACGCTAGCGTCCCACCTGGCCAACATCCAGTGAGATTGCAGAGCGCCAAATTCAAACAGTAATAATCATTATAAAAATTAAGAAAAAATACAACTATTTTACATAGGTTTACAGATTAACTTCTTGTGAATCCAACCACGGTGTCAGATTTTAAAAATGCTTTAAGGCGAAAGCATACCTTACAATTATTTGAGAACATAGCCCAGCAGACAAATCATTACAAACAGTAACCAGCCAAGTAGAGGAGTTACACAAGTCAGAAATAGAGATAAAATGAATCACTTACCTTTGATGATCTTCATATGTTTGCACTCAGAAGACATTCATTTATTCAATAAATGTTCCTTTTGTTCGATAAAGTTTCTTTATACCCGAAAGGCGTTATATCTGTTTTGTTCGAGTGTTTTCTTCAGTAATCCACAGGCTCAAACCCAGTCACAACAGGCAGACAAAAAAATCAAAATTGTATCCGTAAAGTTAATAGAAACATGTCAAACGATGTTTATATTCAATCCTCAGGTTGTTTGTAGCCTAAATAATCGATAATATTTCAACCGGACAATAACATTGTCAATATAGAAGGTAAACAAAAAAGGTCGTGCACATGAAAAAGCTCTATAACACGGCAGGGTCCACTCATTCAGACTGCTCTTACTCCCTCATTTCAGAATACAAGCCTGAAACAATTTCTAAAGACTGTTGACATCTAGTGGAAGGCATAGGAACTGCAATTTGAGTCATAAGTCAATGGATACTGTAATAGCATTGAATAGAACTACCAAAACGTTTTTCTCAGGTTTTCGCCTGCCAAATCAGTTCTGTTATACTCACAGAAACTATTTTAACAATTTTGGAAACTTTAGAGTGTTTGCTATCCAAATCTATATGCATATCCTATCTCCTGGGCCTGAGTAGAAGGCAGTTTAATATAGGCATGCTTTTCATCCAAAATTCCAAATGCTACCCCCTACCCTAGAGAAGTTAAGTGCCTTGTTCAGGGGCAGAACAACAGATTTGTACATTGTCAGCTCGGGGATTTGATCTTGCAACATGTTTGTTACTAGTTCAATGCTCTAACCACTAAGCTACCTACCCGGCCACCCCAAAGAAAGTCAGTTATTAATGATTCTGTCTTGGTTAAAAACCATTTTTCATCCATTAGGCTTTGATAAAATGAAACATTTCCACGTGGAAATTGTGTAAAAGTAATGTGTATGCCAATTATTTGATGGTCTGACTGAATTCTGTCCCCTATCAAAACAATTTAAACTTTTGGTGCCAGCTAGAATGACAAGAAAGTTGTCAAGATGACTAGCTTGATTGAGCCTCCACCATGTACAGTGGGGAGAACAAATATTTGATACACTGCCGATTTTGCAGGTTTTCCTACTTACAAAGCATGTAGAGGTCTGTAATTTTTATCATAGGTACACTTCAACTGTGAGAGACCACTCACTTGTCCATTTGTGACCAAGCTTTAACTTCCTGACTGATGTCTTGAGATGTTGCTTCAATATATCCACATAATTTTCCAATCCTCTTGATGACATCTATTTTGTGAAGTGCACCAGTCCCTCCTGCAGCAAATAACCCCCACAACATGATGCTGCCACCCCCGTGCTTCACGGTTGGGATGGTGTTCTTCGGCTTGCAAGCCTCCCCCTTTTCCCTCCAAACATAACAATGGTCATTATGGCTAAACAGTTCTATTTTTGTTTCATCAGACCAGAGGACATTTCTCCAAAAAGTACGATCTTTGTCCCCATGTGCAGTTGCAAACCATAGTTTGGCTTTTTATGGCGGTTTTGGAGCAGTGGCTTCTTCCTTGCTGAGCGGCCTATCAGGTTATGTCGATATAGGACTCGTTTTACTGTGGCTATAGATACTTTTGTACCTGTTTCCTCCAGCATCTTCACAAGGTCATTTGCGGTTGTTCTGGGATTGATTTGCGCTTTTTGCACCAAAGTACGTTCATCTCTAGGATACAGAACGCGTCTCCTTCCTGAGTGGTATGATGGCTGCATAGTCCCATGGTGTTTATACTTGTGGACTATTGTTTGTACAGAACGTGGTACCTTCAGGCATTTTGAAATTGCTCCCAAGGATGAGTTCTTGGCTGATTTCTTTTGAATTTCCAATTATGTCAAGCAATGAGGCACTGAGTTTGAAGGTAGGCCTTGAAATACATCCACAGGTACACATCCTATTGACTCAAATGGTGTTATTTAGCCTATCAGAAGCATCTAAAGCCATGACATAATGTTCTTGAATTTTCCAAGCTGATTACAGGCACAGTCAACTTAGTTTATGTAAACTTCTGACCCACTGGAATTGTGATACAGTGAGTTATAAGTGAAATAATCTGTCTGTAAACAATTGTTGGAAAAATGACTTGTGTCATGCACAAAGTAGATGTCCTAAGCAACTTGCCAAAACTATAGTTTGTTAACAAGAAATGTGTGGAGTGGTTGAAAAACGAGTTTTAATGACTCCAACCTAAGTGTACTTAAACTTCCGACTTCAACTCTAGTACCTCAATGTAACCTTAACACTTAAAACATTTGATGTTTGAGACATGTGGATGAATGGCTAATTCTGACTTGAGACTGTGAGAGCTTGTTTATATAACACCAAAAAGGGTTCCACTATGGTTACAAACCTTTTTGGGGCTATATGGAACCATTTTTTATTGTTCTTTATAGAAGAACCCAAGGTTATTAGTAGAAAGACACAGGTTGTTATTTGTTTTATTTGGGTATATTATTAGATTTCCATAGGTTTTCTTATTGGGATTATTAAAAACATGAATTTGTTGTGCTAGTTCTGGACAGTGTCACGCCCTGGTCTTAGTATTTTGTGTTTTCTATAATTATTTGGTCAGGCCAGGGTGTGACATGGGTTTATTTTGTGTTGTGTTTATGTATGGGTTTTTTTTCGTAGGTTTTGGGATTGTGGTTTAGTGGGGTTCTCTAGCAGAGTCTATGGCTGCCTGAGGCGGTTCTCTATCAGAGGCAGGTGATTCTCGTTGTCTCTGATTGGGAACCATATTTAAGTAGCCCGGGTTTCACTGTGTGTTTGTGGGTGATTGTTCCTGTCTCTGTGTTAGTTGTCACCAGACAGGCTGTATTTAGGTTTTCACGTTCCGTTTCTTGTTTTTGTATTGATCGTGTATCGAACTAACCACGCTGCATTTTGGTCCGACTCTCCTTCGACGGAAGAAAGCCGTAACAGAATCACCCACCACAACTGGACCAAGCAGCGTGGTGACAGGCAGCGACAGCAGAAGCAACAAAGAGAGGAATGGACATGGGAGGATGAATTGTTCGGAGAAGGACCCTGGGATCAGCCTGGAGAATATCGCCGCCCCAAAGAAGAACTGGAGGCGGCGAGAGCTGAGAGGCGGAGCAACAATATCGGGACTACACTACTTGGGAGGAAATAGACAGGTGGGCTGTCGACACAGAGAAAGTGCCGGAGCCCGCCTGGGATTCGCTGGAGCAGTGCGAAGCAGGTTATCGGAGAATGGAGTTGGCGAAGCAAGCATGGCGGCGCGGACGGAAGACCGAGAGTCAGCCCCAAAAATGTATTGGGGGGGGGCTCAGGGAGAGAGTGGCAGAGTCAGGAGTCAGACCTGAGCCAACTCTCCCTGTTTATAGTGAGGAGCCAAGGAGGAGACCAGAACCAGAGCCAGTGTTAGAGGTGAGCAAAGCAGAGACTGTGAAGGAGCTAATGGGGAAATTGGAGGAGAGAGTAATGAGGGAGTTGCTAGTATGGTGCTTTAGGTACGATATTCGTCCGACGGAGCGAGTCGGGGATTTGATGGCACCTGGGTCAGCGCTCCATACTCGTCCTGAGGTGCGTGTTAGTCGGCTGGTGAAGAGTGTGCCAGCCTCACGCACTAGGCCTCCTGTGTACCTACCTAGCCTTGCACATCCTGTGCCAGTCCTGCTCCCAGTCCTGTGTATAGTGTTTACCACGGTGAGCAGAGACACTAGCATCATCTCCTGTTTCCCTGACCATCACTTCGACCTTGGGAGTCTACATAGGTCATCTAATGAATAAAGTTTGGCATTGTTTTTGTCTTTAAGACACATTTGACCGGAAGGTCATTAAATGCTTGCTTTGTGTGCCTTGAATGGAAGGAGAGGATAAACAAATTATTTTGTCAACCCAGACAACACAGGAGCTAATTGTGTTTTGTGAATATTAAAACAAACCTGCATGTTTGAATGCACCCTTCCTTAATTTGAGTTGTTGTGCTCTATGGTATTGTGTTATCCATAGAAGGACCAAATAGACTAGGGAAATTCACCTCATAATTGTGCCAGATAGATAACCACACTTTTATAACAAGTGAATGGCAATAATCCTATATTCATCCAAATCATAGATGGTGTTTAGATACACAAGTACTGGGATTAGTACATGTTTGAGCCCTCATAGGGCTCTGCTCAAAGGTAGTGTGCTATACATGGCATAGGGTGCCATTAGAGACAGGCTTGGCAGCAGATGTCTGTGACTCTATTGATTTGAGACCCCCGAGATGCTTTTAAATACTGACTTTAGGTCTACAGGTATCAGACTGTTGAAACGGTGGTAATGTATCGAACCAGGTTTAGGCCTTACTGTGTCGATAAGATACACCACACACAACACTATGACACGTCAAATGAGCTTTTAACCTCATTAGTCCCAAGCCTTCTTTATCTGCTTGTATGGCCGATGTATTTAGCCTCAAATTGACATGTTTAACCATTTAATTTCCAGGACAGGCAGGGCTACAAGTAGAATGAATCTCATTCCAAAATCATGTGCATTAATATGGAGTTGGGCCCCCTTTAGCGGCTATAACAGCCTCCACTCTTCTGGAAAGACTTTCCAATAGATGTTGGAACATTGCTGCGGGGACTTGCTTCCATTTAGCGACAAGACCTTTAGTGAGGTTGGGTACTGATGTTGGGCGATTAGCAGTCGGGGTTCCAATTCATCCCAAAGTTGTTTGATGGGGTTGAGGTCAATGCTCTATGCAGGCCAGTCAAGTTATTTCCAACAATCTCAACAAACCATTTCTGCATGGACCTCGCTTTGTGCACGGGGGGCATTGTCGTGCTAAAACAGGAAAGGGCCTTCCCCAAACTATTGTCACAAAGTTGGAATCCTCTAGAATGTAATTTTATGCTGTAGCATTAAGATTTCCCTTCACTGGAACTAAGGGGCCTAGCCTGAACCATGAAAAACAGTCCCAGACCATTATTCCTGCTCCACCAAACTTTGCAGGTGGCACTATACATTCGGCAGGTAGCTTTCCGCCAAACCCAGATTCGTCCATCGGACTGGTGATGGATGGTGAAGCCTGATTCAACACTCCAGAGAATGCGTTTCCACTGCACCAGAGTCCAATAGTGGCAAGCTTTACACCACTCCAGCCGACGCTTGGCATTGCGCATGGTGATCTTAGGCTTGTGTGTGGCTGCTCAACCATGAAAACCCATTCATTGAATCTCCCGGAGAAAACAGGTCTTGTGCTGATGTTGCTTCCAGAGCCAGTTTGGAATTCGGTAGTGAGTGTTGCTACCGAGGACAGACAATTTTTAAGTGCTACGCTCTTCAGCAGTTGGCGGTCCCATTCTGTGAGCTTGTGTAGCCTACCACTTCACGGCGACATTTGCACTTCACAATAACAGCACTTATATTTGACCGGTGCAGCTCTAGCAAGTGAATGGCAATAATCCTATATACCTTCCAAGCTCGTCATCAAGCTCGAGACCCTGGGTCTCGACCCCGCCCTGTGCAACTGGGTACTGGACTTCCTGACGGGCCGCCCCCAGGTGGTGAGGGTAGGCAACAACATCTCCTCCCCGCTGATCCTCAACACTGGGGCCCCACAAGGGTGCGTTCTGAGCCCTCTCCTGTACTCCCTGTTCACCCACGACTGCGTGGCCATGCACGCCTCCAACTCAATCATCAAGTTTGCGGACGACACAACAGTGGTAGGCTTGATTACCAACAACGACGAGACGGCCTACAGGGAGGAGGTGAGGGCCCTCGGAGTGTGGTGTCAGGAAAATAACCTCACACTCAACGTCAACAAAACTAAGGAGATGATTGTGGACTTCAGGAAACAGCAGAGGGAACACCCCCATCCACATCGATGGAACAGTAGTGGAGAGGGTAGCAAGTTTTAAGTTCCTCGGCATACACATCACAGACAAACTGAATTGGTCCACTCACACAGACAGCATCGTGAGGAAGGCGCAGCAGCGCCTCTTCAACCTCAGGAGGCTGAAGAAATTCGGCTTGTCACCAAAAGCACTCACAAACTTCTACAGATGCACAATCGAGAGCATCCTGGCGGGCTGTATCACCGCCTGGTATGGCAACTGCACCGCCCTCAACCGTAAGGCTCTCCAGAGGGTAGTGAGGTCTGCACAACGCATCACCGGGGCAAACTACCTGCCCTCCAGGACACCTACACCACCCGATGCTACAGGAAGGCCATAAAGATCATCAAGGACATCAACCACCCGAGCCACTGCCTGTTCACCCCGCTGCCATCCAGAAGGCGAGGTCAGTACAGGTGCATCAAAGCTGGGACCGAGAGACTGAAAAACAGCTTCTATCTCAAGGCCATCAGACTGTTAAACAGCCACCACTAACATTGAGTGGCTACTGCCAACACACTGTCAATGACACTGACTCTACTCCAGCCACTTTAATCATGGGAATTGATGGGAAATTATGTAAATATATCACTAGCCACTTTAAACAATGCTACCTTATATAATGTTACTTACCCTACATTGTTCATCTCATATGCATACGTTGATACTGTACTCTATATCATCGACTGCATCCTTATGTAATACATGTATCACTAGCCACTTTAACTATGCCACTTGGTTTACATACTTATCTCATATGTATATACTGTACTCGATATCATCTACTGTATCTTGCCTATGCTGCTCTGTACCATCACTCATTCATATATCCTTATGTACATATTCTTTATCCCCTTACACTGTGTATGACAGTAGTTTTATTTTTGGAATTGTTAGTTAGATTACTTGCTCGTTATTACTGCATTGTCGGAACTAGAAGCACAAGCATTTCGCTACACTCGCATTAACATCTGCTAACCATGTGTATGTGACAAATAAAATTTGATTTGATTTGATTTAGCAGAGCAGAAATTTGATTCTCGATTTTATACACCTGTCAGCAACTGGTGTGGTTGAAATAGCTGAATCCACTCATTTGAAGGGGTGTCCACATACTGTTGTGTATATGAGTTGTGTTACTGTATTGTGGACTATGATTGGGCGGTATACAGATTTTCATACCGTCATAAGAAAATAAACAAATTGCAAAGACAGGTAATCCATCTCATTAGTTATACATATATAGGTAAGAGCTATCGAATTACATTTTTGGTGAGTTTGGACATTTACAAGTAAATGTGAACGAGAGAAATTGTGCAAATGAACAAAGTTTTGATGCATGCTTGTCTATTAGGAAGAACAGTACTGTCACTGGAGCAGCATGTGTACAAACTGTGTGTCTGTGGAGTCTAGAGTTCAGTTTTTCACGCATAAGAAATATCTTGTTGTGTTTTGGAAATGCATTATAATTTCTGCTTGGCATCAGACTGATTTTGTGCTTTAGTTGCACTTCTCCACTTGGCTGAGAATTCACTAAATATGCATTTTATCAGTAGAAGGCTCTGACTGACATGTAGCTACTTTTCTCTGGTACTTTTAGGTGCAGCCTACTTTTCTCAGGTGAAATGCAAGATTAACTTTAAACAAAATGGTAGGAAATGTCGCTGACTACATTCTTTCTATGTTTAACATTAGAAATAGAATGGCCATGCCATCGGCAAAAAATTGCCACTGCATACCATGAATATGATACTGTATTTTTACAGCCAAATTAAGGTGGTAATGTGCAAGGACAAGTATGATGCTGTACGCTTGGGACTCAACCTCACTTGGAATTTTAACTCACTAGCTACCTAAAGTTCCTGCTGTGCTACCATTTCTTTGGACATAATGAAGATTAGCTATATATTTATTGCCAAGAACACACGTCTTCATTTTGCCTAAAGTTGCAGTAATATCAAAGTAAATAAAAACAAAAACTTGAAATGTGTTATTTCTATAAATAATACAAATAAAATAATATGCTGCTGTGTTCTGATTTCAATTAATGCTAAATAATGTATTGTGACCACATTTGGGACATAATCTTAAATGGGATTTGAACTCATAACCTCTTGGTTGCTAGCAACCTGAAATATCCTGCTACAGTGCAGCTACACCACAAGATCTGAGAGCGTGAAAGAGATATGGGCCACAGACGTATTGAAAACAATGTTTTTCTGCACTTTGCTAAAAGCGGCCCAGAATAAAGTAAGTAAATAAATAATTGTCCAATGATGACCACCAAATTATCATTAACTAGCAGTGCTCAAGTACACTTAACGTCATACATGAATACTTTGGGAATTTTTATTTAAAGTTTCTTGGTTGGGAGTGCATCTGTTTCTGCAGTGCCACTAGGTTCATTCTTATTGATTGGAACATATATTAACAAACTAAAAAAGAATGGTATGGTTAGGGTATACTACAGTGTTGTTCCCTGGAGTATGCTATCTTGTAGGTAGAGTATAATGGGAAATGCATGCTGGGATGGGCATGCCCTGAACTCGTGAAGTGAGAGCTACTGGAGCACAATTGGAGTGGGCGAGAAGGCCGCCGCTCCAGCCTTTGGGAATCTTACGCCATGCTGCAGTCAAATTGGGCACGCTCCGCTCGTCGCTCCACTCAAGCTCTGTTTAGCTCACACACTCTGGTTCCTGCAGATGCAGGAATGACCACATGAAGCAAAGTCCTGAATTGCGTGCTGCAGTTCAAATAAAATAAAATTGTATTTCATCACATGCCTGAGTACAACAGGTGAAATGCTTACTTACGAGCTCCTAACCAACAATGCAGTTTAAAAATATGGATAAGAATAAGAAATAAAAGTAACAAAGAATTAAAGAGCAACGGTAAAATAACAATAGTGAGACTATATACAGGGGGGTACCGGTACAGAGGTTTTCATCGGCAGGGACTGGGAAACTGGTCAGAATTGAAGGAATGATGGATGGCGCTAAATACAAGGAAATTCTTGAGGGAAACCTGTTTCAGTCTTCCAGAGATTTGAGACTGGGACAGAGGTTCATCTTCCAGCAGGACAATGACCCTGAGCATACTGCTAAAGCAAAACTTGAGTGTTTTAAGAGGAAACTTTTAAATGTCTTGGAATGGCCTAGTCAAAACCCAGACCTGAAACCAATTGAGAATCTGTGGTATGACTTAAAGATGGCTGTACACCAGCGGAACCCATCCAACTTGAAGGAGCTGGAGAAGTTTTGCCTTGAAGAATGGGCATAAATCCCAGTGGCCAAGCTTATAGGGGGGAGAATAGTTATGCACACTCAAGTTTTCAGTTTTTATTTCTTGTTTGTTTCACAATTTTTATTTTATTTTGCATCTTCAAAGTGCTAGGCATGTTGTGTAATTAAAATGATACAAACCCCCCAAAATCTATTTTAATTCAAGGATGTAAGGCAACAAAATAGGTAAAATGTCAAGGGGAATACTTTTGCAAGGCACTTTAGGTCACAAATGTGGAATAAGTCAAGGGGTATGAGTACTTTCTAAAGGGAATTTAAATACCTGGTAATTTCTGTATTGTAAAATAGCTACCAAATAACCTATAAAATGAGGACGATATCATGGTGGTTACGCCTCAATGCTTGTTACACTTGAACACTGTGTTACTGTATTTATTTAGAGCCATGTCCTGAGGTCTATGATATATCAGACTGATGTTGTCCAGACCAAGATCATTGGCAGATAAGATCAGATGCAGTATTGCTTAATCACAAACAGTTGGTTTGCTGAAATGAATTGCACCTAGATTGTTCCATGACCAACATGAAAAAATATATCCAAAATATAGCTGTGAGAACCAATGGAGTTCACAAGATGACAGAAAGGACGCAAGTTCAGTTGGATAACAACGCAAGCTCTCTATCATGTAGGAACTATCTTCCTTTATGTGCAATCGCTGAAAGCATTACCATGTTGATTTCCATCTGAGCTGGTACACTCAACATTAGCGTTCCAAAATACATCACAACACTTTCACAGCTGTAATACACTGACTGCTCATGCGGCAGGACTTCCGGTTTCTAATTTTACAGAACAAAAATATACACTTTTCACTATGTTCAGACCACATAACAGGGCAACAATATTTGATTATGCAGATACTGTATATTATTCACAATATTTCACATTGTCCATCTGCATTATTTAAATCTAGCATTAATTTGCATTAGACAAAGTCCACTTGATCAATAGTTATTGATCTAGTATCCTAAGGTGCCACTTTGTCTCCGGGTTTCTTACGAAAGGAAATTTTGCATTCGATATGCGATAACCCAGCATCTCCCCAAAACAAATGCCCCATTCCCCATATGTGCCAATATGCATCTACTGGAATAGTGTGGCCAGACGTGGATCGTCTGGGATCTGGGGGAACTTGAACTTGGCTCTGCGGGGAGAACCTCTACAGGCAGCATCTGTCCACACCTACATTTCCAGCCAGCGATGACAAGCCGAACGCTGCTAGGGGATGGAGTTGGTTGCGCACCCCATTGTCTTTATAATGCACACATTTTGACCAGGGCCCATAGTCCACTTTGTAGGGAATAGGGTGTCATTTGGGATGGGCGGTGAATAGCTATGTATTCCACCTTGGATTACCAGGCCCCTGATGCATCATTATAGAAGTTGCTAGGCAGGATGGGAACATAATTTGTTCTCCAATACGCTACAGTGCATGACGTCTTGCGCTGTAACTCCATTTTGACACCTGAGTTCTTTTGCCAAGACTCCATTTTTTATGATTAGACAGAATGTGCAGGGAAGTTGTTTCACTAATAACTTTACACTGTTGGTATAACACAGTCCACACAATCATTCACAAACTTGATAGTGCATCTAACACCCCCGCAGAAGCATCTGAAACTCATTATCATATTTCAAAAACACATTTCCCTTGCTCTGCAGAGTAAATGATGGTATGGCATTGTCACTGGTGAAGAGCAGCAGTCCTATGTTGGACCGTTCTATGACAAGGTGGATATCATACACGAGGAATAAATACACAATGAGTAACGATAATTTGGCAAAATACACGCGGTATTAATACCGAGTCGATGTGCAGGGGTACGGTGTAATTGAGGTAGATACAGTGCCTTTGGAAAGTGTTACAGCCTTATTCTAAAATGCCTTACATTGTTTTTCCCCCTCATCAATCTACATGCAAAAACAGGTGTTTATACATTTTTGCAAATGTATTAAATATTTTAAACATTTAAATCACATTTACATAAGTATTTAGACCCTTTACTCAGTACTTTGTTGAAGCACCTTTAGCAGCGATTGAGTCTTCTTGTGTATGACGCTACAAGCTTGGCACACCTATATTTGGAGAGTTTCTCCCATTCTTCTCTCCTCTCAAGCTCTGTCAGGTTGGATGGGGAGCATAGCTGCGCAGCTATTTTCTCTCCAGAGATGTTCAATTGGGTTCAAGTCCAGGCTCTGGCTCTGCCACTCAAGGACATTCAGAGACTTGTCCTGAAGCCACTCCAGCATTGTCTTGGCTGTGTGCTTAGGATTGTTGTCCTGTTGGAAGGTGAACCTTCACCCCAGTCTGAGGTCCTGAGCGCTCTGGAGCAGGTTTTCATCAAGGATCTCTCTGTACTTTGCTCTGTTAATCTTTTCCTCAATACTGACTAGTCTCGCAGTCGCTGCAGCTGAAAAACATCTCCACAGCATGATGATGCCACCACCATGCTTCACCATAGGGATGGTGCCAGGTTTTCTCCAGACGTGACGCTTGGGATTCAGTCCAAAGAGTTGAACAAGTGTTTTGATACCCTTCCCCAGATCTGTGCCTCGACACAATCCTGTCTTGGAGCTCTATGGACAATTCCTTTGACCTCATGGCTTGGTTTTTGCTCTGACATAAAGTATAGACAGGTGTGTGCCTTTCCAAATTATGTCCAATCAATTGAATTTAGCACAGGTGGACCCCTGACACCTTTCTGATTCAGAGCGGTTGGGTTAAATGCGGAAGACATCACCCATTTTAAATTGAGTGTTTGAGTACTTGCATAATTTTTTTTTGGGGGGGGGGTGCGAATATAAGTTCTGCAGTATTATCTATGCCAATGTAATGGCGTTCGTCTGTAGAAGCAGACCAAAATGCAGCGTGGTGGTTACTCATGTTCTTTAATAAAGATGAACAAACGAACAATACAAAACAACAAACGTAACGCAAAAACCTATACAGCCTATCTTGTGACAACTAAC
Source organism: Oncorhynchus tshawytscha (assembly GCF_018296145.1). Taxonomy (NCBI): domain Eukaryota; kingdom Metazoa; phylum Chordata; class Actinopteri; order Salmoniformes; family Salmonidae; genus Oncorhynchus; species Oncorhynchus tshawytscha. Next base: position 20,120,289 of record NC_056439.1, read on the forward strand.
ACAGAGACAGGAACAATCACCCACAAACACACAGTGAAACCCGGGCTACCTAAATATGGTTCCCAATCAGAGACAACGATAATCACCTGACTCTGATTGAGAACCACCTCAGGCAGCCATAGACTTTACTAGACAACCCTACTCAGCCACAATCCCAATACCTACTAAAACCCCAATACAAAAACACAACACAAAATAAACCCATGTCACACCCTGGCCTGACCAAATAAATATATAAACACAAAATACTAAGACCAGGGCGTGACAGCCAACAGTGCACAACAATGCCTGATTTATCATAACCATTACAGATAACAAATCCTAATGATTAAATTGCCCCATATACAGTGGGGCAAAAAAAGTATTTAGTCAGCCACCAATTGTGCAAGTTCTCCCACTTAAAAATATGAGAGAGGTCTGTAATTTTCATCATTGGTGCACTTCAACTATGACAGACAAAATGAGAAAAAAAATCCAGAAAATCACATTGTAGGATTTTTAATGAATTTATTTGCAAATTATGGTGGAAAATAAGTATTTGGTCAATAACAAAAGTTTATCTCAATACTTTGTTATATACCCTTTGTTGGCAATGACAGAGGTCAAATGTTTTCTGTAAGTCTTCGCAAGGTTTTCACACACTGTTGCTGATATTTTGGCTCATTCCTCCATGCAGATCTCCTCTAGAGCAGTGATGTTATGGGGCTGTTGCTGGGCAACACAGACTTTCAACTCCCTCCAAAGATTTTCTATGGGGTTGAGATCTGGAGACTGGCTAGGCCACTCCAGGACCTTGAAATGCTTCTTACGAAGCCACTCCTTTGTTGTCCGGGCGGTGTGTTTGGGATCATTGTCATGCTGAAAGACCCAGCCACGTTTTATCTTCATTGCCCTTGTTGATGGAAGGAGGTTTTCACTCAAAATCTCACGATACATGGCCCCATTCATTATTTCCTTTACATGGATCAGTCGTCCTGGTCCCTTTGCAGAAAAACAGCCCCGAAGCATGATGTTTCCACCCCCATGCTTCACAGTAGGTATGGTGTTCTAAGGATGCAACTCAGCATTCTTTGTCCTCCAAACACGACAAGTTGAGTTTTTACCCAAAAGTTATATTTTGGTTTCATCTGACCATATGACATTCTCCCAATCTTCTTCTGGATCACCCAAATGCTCTCTAGCAAACTTCAGACGGGCCTGGACATGTACTGGCTAAAGCAGGGGGACACGTCTGGAACTGCAGGATTTGAGTCCCTGGCGGCGTAGTGTGTTACTGATGGTAGGCTTTGTTACTTTGGTCCCAGCTCTCTGCAGGTCATTCACTAGGTCCCCCCGTGTGGTTCTGGGATTTTTGCTCACCGTTCTTGTGATCATTTTGACCCCACGGGGTGAGATCTTGCGTGGAGCCCCAGATCGAGGGAGATTATCAGTGGTCTTATATGTCTTCCATTTCCTAATAATTGCTCCCACAGTTGATTTCTTCAAACCAAGCTGTTTACCTATTGCAGATTCAGTCTTCCCAGCCTGGTGCAGGTCTACAGTTTTGTTTCTGGTGTCCTTTGACAGCTCTTTGGTCTTGGCCATAGTGGAGTTTGGAGTGTGACTGTTTTAGGTTGTGGACAGGTGTCTTTTATACTGATAACAAGTTCAAACAGGTGCCATTAATACAGGTAACGAGTGGAGGACAGATGAGCCTCTTAAAGAAGAAGTTACAGGTCTGTGAGAGCCAGAAATCTTGCTTGTTTGTAGGTAACCAAATACTTATTTTCCACCATCATTTGCAAATAAATTCATTAAAAATCCTACAATGTGATGTTCTGGATTTGTTTTTCTAATTTTGTCTGTCATAGTTGAAGTGTACCTATGATGAAAATTACAGGCCTCTCTCATCTTTTTAAGTGGGAGAACATGCACAATTGGTGGCTGACTAAATACTTGTTTTGCCCCACTGTATATTCAGTCAATAAAAAAACGTGTTCCATTTAAGATTAATTTATTGAAACAGGTCATATTCCATCGTGTAACACAATCTTCAAAAAGGCAGTAACCTCAGCAGTGGCACTTGCTTGTGGAAGCCTATTGCTATGCAATGGTATAGACTTGTTTTGTTAATTTAGCAGACAATTGTAACGGCTCTCTTCTATCTCCTCCTCCGACGAAGAGGTAGAACAAGGATCGGACCAAAATGCAGCGTGATGATGATTCATGATATATTTTAATGAAGGAAAACCTATACATGCAGAAACTACAAAACTAACAAAATGAAATAATGAAAACCGAAACAGCCTATCTGGTGAAAAACAAAACACTAAGACAGGAACAATCACCCACAAACACACAGTGAAACCCAGGCTACCTAAATATGGTTCCCAATCAGAGACAACGAGAATCACCTGACTCTGATTGAGAACCTCAGGCAGCCATAGACTATGCTAGACACCCCTACTCAGCCACAATCCCAATACCTACTAAAAAAAAACAATACCACAACACAACACAAAATAACCCCATGTCACACCCTGGCCTGACCAAATAATTATATAAACACAAAATACTAAGACCAGGGCGTGACAACCAATACACTCTTATTTCCTGAGTCCTTATCACAGTCAAGACACACTTATGTTATAGTAAAAAACATGATGTAATATAACAGAATAAAATAGAACAGAATATGTGAAAAAGGTTGCCAGTGCAAAGTGAAGTGCATCTCGCGCCTGGAACAGCTATTCTCAAAGAGTGCTGATTTGAAACGGGGCTCAACTTGGTGAGTAGAAATACACTTTTTTCAGGGTTACAAACCAAAATCTATCTTCTTTTTGATATACTGTACAGACATTTGATTTATTTTATTCAGCCTGTTATTTGGAATTTTCCAGATGGATTAACAATACCACATTGAACACTGCATGGTGATGAAATCAGTTTGATGTGTAGGTCTAGACTTAGTGATTCTGAAGAAAATATCTTTAACAAACTAATGTTTTTGCATATTTTCAGAACCTGCCTATGTTTAGGGGGGTTATAGGCTAGGCTAACCAATTCTAAATGGCACTAGCAGTTCGCAAAGTAGCACAAGTGGAAAACAGACGGGACGCAATTATTTCAAAACCGTAGCTTGAACACTCATTTCCCTACATATTTTTCAACTAGTCCATTTTGAATTGGTGTTAAAACCTCACTTGACAAGGAATTTAGCTTGTGTATCCCATCAGTTAGTTATGTTTTTATTGACATTTATTTCTCTAGGTTAAATGGGAGCTTGTGTGCGCACTCAGCATGCGTGTGTGTGTATAGGGAGCGGTTGGAAAGCAATTCAGTTAGTAAGACAGAGGGAAAGGTCATTTAGGGAGATGAACTGAGTGTTATTTTTTTGTTTTGCCCCATAAATGCACATGAACAAATGGAAAATTAGAGTCAAAGCAAATTAACATTGTCTTCAAGACAACATTTCATTTTATATCTGGACAAAATGTCACTTACCCATCCGGGCAGCCATAAAGCATATTCCGCAAAAACGTTGTACAGTACTGCTTCTACACCTGCTGTTTGGGCTTTTAGGCTGGGTTTCTGTACAGCACTTTGAGATATCAGCTGATGTACGAAGGGCTTTAAAAATACATTTGATTTGATTTGATTACTGCATAAATTACTAGTCAAAAGTTTGGACACACCTAATCAGTTAAGGGTCATATTATCAACATTGTAAAATAATAGTGAAGACATCACAACTATGAAATAACACATATAGAATCATGTAGCAACCCAAAAAGTCTCAAACAAATCAAAATAGATTTTATATTTGAGATTCTTCAAAGTAGCCACATTTTGCCTTGACGACTTCTTCGCACGCTCTTGGCATTCTCTCAACCAGCTTCATGAGGTAGACAGCTAGAATGCATTTCAATTAACAGGTGTTCTTAATGCGTTTGAGCCAGGCAGTTGTGCTGTGACAGGGTAGGTGTGGTATACAGAAGATAGCCCTCTTTGGTAAAAAAACAACTCCATATTATGGCAAGAACAGCTCAAAAAAGAGACATGAAGGTCAGTATTTGCGGGAAAATTTCAAGAACATTGAAAGTTTCTCATAGTGCTGCCGCAAAAACCATCAAGGGCTATGATGAAACTGTCTCTCATGAGGACCGCCACAGGAAAGGAAGACCTATAGATACCTCTGCTGCAGAGGATACGTTCATTAAAGTTATCAGCCTCAGAAATTGCATCCCAAACAAATGCTTCACAGAGTTCAAGTAACAGACACATCTCAACATCAACTGTTCAGAGGAGACTGCATGAATCAGGCCTTCATGGTGAATTGCTGCAAAGAAACCACTACTAAAGGACCCCAAATAATAAGAAAAGACTTGCTTGGGCCAAGAAACATGAGCAATGAACATTAGACCAGAGGAAATCTGTTCTTTGGTCTGATGAGGCAAAATTAGCCATTTTTGGTTCCAACCACAGTGTCTTTGTGAGATGCAGAAAAGGTGAACGGATGATCTCCGCATGTGTGGTTCCCACCATGAAGCATGGAGAAGGAGGTGTGATGGTGCTTTGCTGGTGACAATGATTTATTTAGATTTCAAGGCACACTTTACCAGCATGGCTACCACAACATTCTGCAGCAATATGCCATTCCATTTGGTTTGCCACTTGGTGGGGCTATAATTTGTTTTTCAACAGGACAATGACCCAACGCACCTCGAGGCTGTGTAAGGATATTTGACAAAGAAGGAGAGTGATGGAGTTCTGCATCAGATAACCTCCAAAATCACCCGACCTCAACCCAATTGAGATGGTTTGGGATGAGTTGGACTTCAGATTGGAGGAAAAATCAGCCAACAAGTGCTCAGCATATGTGGGAACTCCATCAAGACTGTTGGAAAAGCATTCCAGGTGAAGCTGGTTGAAAGAATGTCAAGAGTGTGCATAGCTGTCATCAAGGCAAAGGACGCCTACTTTGAAGAATCTCAAATATAAAATCTATTTTGATTTGTTTTAACACTTTTTTGGTAATAAAGAATAACCCTTGAATGAGTATGTGTGTCCAAACTTTTGACTGGTACTGTATCTACAGTTTATTCAGAAACTATTCAGACCCCTTTACTTGTTCCACATTTTGTTATGTTACAATCTTATTCTAAAATGGATTAAATAAAACATTTTCCTCCTCAATCTACACACAATATCCCATAATGACAAAACAAAAAAAAGTTTAGAAATGTTTGCAAATTTCTAAAAAATAAAAAACAGGAATACCTAATTTACATAAGTATTCAGACCCTTTGCTCTGAGACTCGAAATTGAGCTCAGGTACGTCCTCCTTGAGATGTTTCTACAATTTGATTGGAGTCCAACTGGGGAAAATTCAATTGATTGGGCTTGATCTGGAAAGGCGCACACCTGTCTGTATAATTACCCACAGTTGACAGTGCGTGTCAGAGCAAAAACCAAGCCATGAGGTCAAAGGAATTGTCAGTAGAGCTCAGAGACAGGATTGTGTTGAGGCATAGATCTGGGGAAGGATACCAAAACATTTCTGCAGCATTGAAGGTCCCCAAGAACACAGTGGCCTCCATCATTCTTAAATGGAAGAAGTTTGGCAAGAGTCTTGGTGGTTCCAAACTGAGCAATCAGGGGAGAAGGGCCTTGGTCAGGGAGGTGACCAAGAAGCCGATGGTCACTCTGAAGGAGCTTCAGTGTTCCTCTGTGGAGATGGGAGAAACTTCCAGAAGGACAACCGTCTCTTCATCACACCACCAATCAGGCCTTTATGGTAAAGTGGCCAGACGGAAGCCACTCCTCAGTAAAAAGCACACAACAGCCCACTTGGAGTTTGCCAAAATACTCTCAGACTATGAGAAACAAGATTCTCTGGTCTGATGAAACCCAGATTGAACTCTTTGGCCTGAATGCCAAGAATCACATCTTGAGGAAACCTGGCACATCCCTACAGTGAAGCATGGTGGTGGCTGCATCATGCTGGGGCATGTTTTTCAGCGGCAGGGACTGGGAGACTCGTCAGGACCGATGGAAAGATGAATGGAGCAAAGTACAGAGAGATCCATGATGAAAACCTTCTCCAGAGCGCTCAGGACCTCAGACTGGCGCAAAGGTGCACCTTCCAACAGGACAACAAACCTAAGCACAGAGCCAAGAAACGCAGGAGTGGCTTTGAGACAAGTCTCTGAATGCCCTGGAGAGACCTGAAAAAAGCTGTGCCTCGACGCTCCCCATCCAACTTGACAGAGTTTGAGAGGATCTGCAGAGAAGAATGGGAGAAATTCCCCAAGCTTGTAGCGTCATACCCAAGAAGACTCGAGGCTGTGATCTCTGCGAAAGATGCATCAACAAAGCACTAAGTAAAGGATCTGAATATTTATGTAAATGTGTTCTGTTTTTTCTGCAAACCTGTTTTTGCTTTGTCATTATGGGGTTTTGTGTGTAGATTGAAAAAAAAAACGATTTAGAATAAGGCTGTAACGTTAGAAAATGTGGAAAAAGTCAAGGGGTCTGAATACTTTCCTAATGCTCTGTATATACTATCAAAGTGGAAGCCACCTCCATCAATCTATCTCACTAATAATTTCCCTCTGTAAGTGTGAATAGGAGGCACGGTCTAACTGTGTGTGCATGTGTGTGTCATGTTTGTGTGTGTAAAAGGGCATGCCCACACACACACGCACACACACAAGTGTCAGCGTAGCAGTAAAACAGGACTGAGTTAATTCCCAACATCATTTTTCCCAACATCATTTTAGAACTAGGAATGTCTTCATGGCCGCTCCTATGACATTGTGACAGTCACCATCTGTATTCAAGGTCTACGTTATGGCATTTTGATGAAAGACATACTAGTACAACATGACATTATGACTGCAATGACATTTTAGATATGAATGTTGCGCGTAGTGTTTTGCATCATAATATGAGCTTCACTACTGAAACAGTCACGTGTTAGCATGTTGATTTCCTATAGAAGTTCATCCGTTTTGTTAACAGATATTCTTGATCTATTTCACAATGCTAAAGCTTTCATTTATTTTTCCTGAAATACCACCGTTTGTTCAATATGTTGAAAAAAATGTGTTTTACATTTTAGTCATTTGGCATACACTTTTATCTAGATCAACTTAGAGAAAGGTATCAGTTAACAGGCTCCCGAGTGGCACAGCGGTCTTAGGCACTGCATCTCTTTGTTAGAGGTGTCATTACAAACCCTAGTTTGATTCCAGGCTGTATCAAAACCAGACATGATTGGGAGTCCCATAGGGAAGCGCACAATTGGCCCAGCATCTTCCGGGTTAGGATTTGACCGGGTTAGACAGTCATTGTAAATAATATTTTTTTCTTAACTGACTTGCCTAGTTAAATCAAGGTCATAATGTATTTTTAAACAAACAGTTGGTGGAGCTTTTAATTGACCTACAATAATTACATGATCAGTGAGAAATGTATTGATACCTCCCACCACTCCTTTAAGAGAGAAACTGATAGACAGAGAAAGTTGGGCCAAGCCAACTAGCCACAACGTCAATACGGATGTCTCTGGATGTCTTTAGTGGAGGGAGCGGGAGATGAGAGCGAGAGAGACACTGCAGCTTGGCATGACAGTTCTGCAAACAGTGGCATATTTGGAAGGGCAGCTCTGAAAGGCGGAGAGGGGACAGTTTGACAGCTTTACAAACAAGGCCTCGATTTGCAAAGAGCATTTTGGGATGCAACTGCAAGACAAAATACTGTTACTTTTAAGACACAGTTTAACAAATACGTAACTCCAAGAGAGCCTATGAGGTTGCATTGTTTTAAAGTCATTCACTGTTTATCTGGACCTGAAACTTTTGGGGAGGAAAAGCTGCTGCAAAACATGTACAAATGCAAACACACACACACACACACACACACACACACACACACACACACACACACACACACACACACACACACACACACACACACACACACACACACACACACACACACACACACACACCATCATAAATAGCTAGTCATCTGTTTGATTTTCATAAAGCTGGCATTTGTCAGTTGGCCATAACGAGATGGAACTCCTTCCTGCCAACGATGCAGCTGCAGATGGGACAATGACCATGACAAACACACTCTTGAGGAGAACACAGGGAGAACTCATTGCTTAATTGACATCAGGTTACAGTAACACATAACAAGCCGGAGATGAGAGCTTTCTCTACACTGTCATATTGAATGAGATATTGCTACTGACCAACAATATATCAGTCTTAAATTGACCTTATGCAGCCCAAAGAGTATTGTGTGTTCCGTGGCTAATTATGATAGTTGCAGTAAATGAAAGAATGAGGAACAGATTTGTTTCCAAAGATAAGTAGTGTCCTTCTGTCACATAAAGCTCTTGTAACAGTGCAAACAAATCAAAAGTCAAATCCTCAGAAACATCATAAAAGCCCACTGCAGGAAATGATCCTCATCTCCATGTTCCAAACCAGAGGAGAGGAAAGGTTTAGTTTAGAGAGTGCATACAGGGGGACTGTAAAGTGATTGAGGCAACGGCCCCCTGAGCTCCGAGCGTGAGCTCCTGTAATAAAAGGCAGATGATTATTTAGAGAGAAGATTGCCACCATTAAACAGAGATTGATTCTGGGCAGGACTCTCTCTCTCTCTCTTTCTGACATACACACGCACACACACACAGATGGATTCTGGGCAGGACTGTCAGAACATGGCCTCAGAGGCCTCATATCTCTCCAACAAACACTTTATTGTATTTACTTCCAAAAGAATGGACCAGTGAGTACACAGCCTGAATACACAGCCTGTTAAAACAGTCATGCACCCTTACAAATGTATGTTACAGATTTTTTTTTATCACTTTGATGCCATTTTTAATTCATCTGCTCTTAATTGATTATCTATTAAATGTTTTGTAAACCTATAGATTTGACATGTAAACCTGGTTTGTCTCCTACAGATTTTGAGAACTACCTAATGAAAACGTGACTGTAAAGTAGAAAAATGTATGATACATACTCAAATGTACTACTATGATGATGATGATTATTTTTTAAATCTGATATTGAGATCAGATACAGTATTTTTGTGATTAAATCAATGTACTCATTATATTTCACAGTAAACTTATATTTTGGATCAATGGTTATGTGGTGAAAGATGTCTACAAACAAAATGAATACACAATGAAAAGTTTTGAATTTAAGACTGTCTGCGTTACAAGTGTTACAAGTTTAGAGTTTTGCACTAAGACAGCTCTCAATGAGCTGTATAAAGCCATAAGAAAACAAAAAAAATGCTATTCTAGAAGCAGTGCTCCTGGCCATTTTGAGCCTGTAATCAAACCAACATATGCTGATGCTCCAGATACTCAACTAGTCTAAGGAACGCCGGTTTTATTGCTTCTTTAATCAGAACAACAGTTTTCAGCTGTGCTAACATAATTTCAAAAGGGTTTTCTAATGATCAATTAGCCTTTTAAATTATAAACTTGGATTAGCTAACACAATGTGACATTGGAACACAGGATTGATGATTACTAATAATGGGCCTCTTTTCGCCTATGTAGATATTCCATTAAGAATCTCATGTTTCCAGCTGCAATAGTCATTTACAACATTAACAATGCCTACACTGTATTTCTGATCAATTTGATGTTATTTTATTTGAAAAAAAAGTGCTTTTCTTTAAAAAACAAGGAAATGTATAAGTTACAGCAAACTTTTTAACGGTAGTGTATATATATTTATATTCCGGACTCCAATATTGCTCGTCCTAATAGTTCTATATTTCATATTTCTTAATTCCATTCTTTTACTTTTAGATTTGTGTGTTTTGTTGTGTATTGTTAATATATTACTGCACTGTTGAACACAATAATTTCACTACACTTGCAATAACATCTGCCAAACATTTGTATGCAACCAATACAATTTGATTTGATTTGACATATTTCTTCCCAGTACTTCTGGTCCCCTAACATAGGGGGGCTATGTACAAAAAGAGCTATAATTTCTAAATGGTTCAAACAATATCAATAAAAATGACGGTCTACACTTTTACCTCATAGATATTGTATCATTTGAAATCCAAAGTGCTGGAGTACAGAGCCAAAACAACAAAACATGTGTCACTGTCCCAATACTTTTGGAGCTCACTGTATTTCCCACATAGTGCACTACTTTCGACCAGGGCCCTATGGGTCCTGGTAAAAAGTAGTGCACTAAATAATAAATAGGGTGCAATTTTGGTCGTGACCCTGGGCTGGGAATGGGAATGGCAGTCTATGACAATATCTCTATTAGGAGTGATGGATAGTGTCAGCACGGCATTGTTAACTGTCCCTTTGGTCTGGGATCAGTAGAGTGTAATGCCAGGCCTCCGCCACCATTCCCTTAATGTAGCCAACACTCTCTCACACACACACATCGTCAATGCACTGCGGCCACCTCCATCTCCTCAGTCCTCACAGCCAAGTCAAGGTCGTACGACCAGATTAATTTAAAAACATATTAATTAGCGATTTGTTTCAATTACCAATGGGCCCGGGATACTGAGTAGGATTGGTGTGTGTGTGTGTTTGAGTGTGTGTGTTTGAGTGTGTGTTTGAGTGTGTGTGCGTGTGTGTTTGAGTGTGTGTGCGTGCGTGTGTGTGTGTGTGTGTGTGTGTGTGTGTGTGTGTGTTTGAGTGTGTGTGTGTTTGAGTGTGTGTGTGTTTGAGTGTGTGTGTGTGTGTGTGTGTGGGTGTGTGTGTGTGTGTGTGTGTTTGAGTGTGTGTGTGTGTGTGTGTGTGTGTGTGTGTGTGTGTGTGTGTGTGTGTGTGTGTGTGTGTGTGTGTGTGTGTGTGTGTGTGTGTGTGTGTGTGTGTGTGTGTGTGCGTGTGTGTGTGTGTGTGTGTGTGTGTGTGTGAACGTCCGTGTTTGTGCGAGGCTGGGATAAGAATGCTTTGTGCCATTATAGCAAAACACAAGACGGTAAACAAATGCACCTTTAAGCCAAGTGGCCAAAATAAGAGGTATTATGCATTCCATTTCATAGTACAAAAGTCCATTACCTGGATGGGATAACTTTGCTTCATTATATACATAATTGCACTTATATTTCCCAGGCTTTCACACCATTCCAGGGTGCTGTCAATCCACAGGGCTCCGGAACATTCGGCTGATATTCTGTGCCCTTTTCACATTCTCCTTGGGGAACTGAAATAATAAATTGCATGACTTCACTGACCCATAACTCATAACATGAAAGGCAAAGGGGAGAGGAATTAGGACACCTCGCATGATTTCTATGCAAATCAATTATCAAACACACACAAAAAAGGATACACCCGCACGCAATCATGCAGACACACACACAAAAATACACTCCATTCTATCTACTGTATTCCATCCACCCTGACCCCAAATGTGAGCTGACATTAAATTGAAGAGTGAATCGAGGTATGAAAAAATACATAAATAGATAAATAAACAAAGATCAATGCGAGGGCATTTCATGCAGCAGGGTGAACGTTTAAAGGACGCTATCATCTATTTTCTTTCTTTTCATTTCTGCTAATGTATTCCTCTTTGAAAAGTGGCACTTGGTCACAGTTTGCTGTGTGTAAAATAGTTTCATTTAACGTAGATTAATATCAGTCCAACCATGTGTGTGATTATTCTGTTGGTTCAACCAAGATTAATTCAATTAAAGACAACTATGGGTTTCCTTTGAGAAAAGGTCATGTTAAATCGAGACACACTTGTTTTGTTCCCAACTGACTGAATGCATTAATTGGTTTTGTGACTGAAGACAATACTAAGAGTTCTTCACTTGTTCCCCAATCAAAGTTGTTACGGTACAGTAATTAACAGGGATTGCAAACATTCAAAGCAAATTGTTAAAGGATGTTGTCACGCCCTGATCTGTTTCACCTGTGCTTGTCTTCACCCCCCTCCAGGTGTCGCCCATCCACCCCATTATCCCTGTGTATTTATACTTGTGTTTTCTGTCTGTCTGTGGCCAGTTCGTCTTGTTTGTTCAATGGGCCTACCAGCGGTTTGGCTCAGCTCCTGGTTTTCCCTCGTCTCACTTTTCTCATCCTCCTGGTTTTTGACCTTTGCCTGTCCTGACCCTGTACCCGCCAGCCTGACCACTGCCTGCCGTGCTGTAACTTTGCTCCACCTCTGGATTACCGACCTCTGCCTGACCTGAGCCTGCCTGCTGTCCTGTACCTTGGCCTCTGCTCTGGATTACCGACCTCTGCCTGACCTGAGCCTACCTGCTGTCCTGTACCTTGGCCTCTGCTCTGGATTATCCACCTCTGCCTGCCTTGACCTGTCGTTTGCCTGCCCCTGTGGTTACAATAAACAATGTTACTTCACACAGTCTGCACTTGGGTCTTACCTTGATCCCTGATAGATGTTGACAGTCAATCTTTCATTTAGAGCAACAACTTGAATTATATTTATAGCAAGTCCTTTTTCTTCACCAGGTTGAAGGAGCAAAAATGAACAAGAACAAAAGAAGTTTAAAGGAATTCTAGAATCCTCCCCAAGGACTCTCCCCTGGCCATTCCAGATATTGAGGCAAAAATGACCAAATCAGTAGACAGAGACCCTGCTCATAAAGATCCAATAATCCCAAACCATAAGGGAAATTAGAGAGGAGAACTGGAGTCAGGGAGGAAGCCAGAGCTGGAGGGCAAACAGACAGACAGGAGGGGGTAGGGGGCTTCTTTTTACAGTCCAGCTGTATCACTCTGTGTCTCAAATGGCACCCATTTGCCTTTATGGTTTGCTTCTTTTGACTAGGGCCCTGGTCAAAAGTAATGCATTATATAGGGAATAGGGTGGCATTTGGGACACAACCTCTGTCTCCATTATCCATCTTGCACTCCCTCTCCCTCCCTCTACTGCTTGACTGCTTTAAGCCATCACAAATGTGCTCAGCTAGGACCAAGTGATGACCAACATGTTATGGAAGCGTTATACTGTGGCGTGCATTACGATCAGAGGTGTTAGTGATAAAGCTGCGTGAACACACACACACACACACAGAGAGAGAGAGAGCGAGAGCGAGAGACCCCTGCATACACGCCCCAATGTAAACAGGAGTGTGAATCAAAGAGTGGTGTTATCGGAGCGACAGGTTGACACCACAGACGGCCCTCTGTATTGACCGTCTAATCCCTCACAATAGGCTTTCACAACTTTCCCTTGATCTCACAGTGACACAGATTTACGGGTGATTACTACTGCTTACCATGTCACGAACCCCATGTACACCAGGGACAGAAAGACCTCGTGAGACAGTGTAAGGAACTACAACTACACACACACACACCAGGGGTGGGAGAGAGATAGACATTCTCTGTTGACATGGAAACAGCCACTGCTGTCTGTCTATAGTGCATCAGGGGTCTATAGAACACCCTGGATAGAAGTAGTTCACTATAAAGAATAGGGTATAATTTGAGACGGAGCCTACATCTGCTGCCAACACATGCTGCATCTCATGAGTTCACAGCAAAACCATTTCCCATGTGTTATTCAGAGAGTCACTACAGTAGCGATTCACTGTAGCCTCATATGGTATCATAACATCTCATCTGCCCTTGATAGAAGGAACTGCATCAGATCTCCAATTCACCAAATATCCCAGGAGCCTTTTGGAGCTGTGACTCACCACACCACCCAGACACTAAGCCGGCCAGACGGGGTTGATTCAGAGGCGGCTAGGCCCAACCCAGACTGTCAGAGCTGTCAGGAAGGCAGCCTAGAGGCGGAAGGTAGTCCAATGTGTCTGTCTAGAGCCACCTGCTCCATCCTCCACTCCACAGCATTGATTAAAGGGGCGTGAGATTGGTCTGGGGCACAGAGTGAGTGAGTGAGTGAGTGAGTGAGTGAGTGAGTGAGTGAGTGAGTGAGTGAGTGAGCGAGCGTGTGGTTGTGTGCATGTGTGTGTGCAATGGGTCTGGGACCCAGAATGAATCCTTAGGGGAAACCTGTTGAGAGCAGCTGAACAGAAGATGAACTGCCAGAGGTAATGAAGCTAGAGTTTCCCCTCTAGCCCCAATCCTGGACCTGTCCAATAGTTCACACTCTGATCACTCACATCTAAACTCCTAATTGCTCCACTGAGCCTCCCTACAACTGACTATTTTGATACATCCCAAATGGCACCCTATTCCCTGGGTTAGTTTGACAAGCTCCCATATGACAATATAGGGAATAGGGTACCATTTGGGAATTAGCCCAGACCATCCTGGTGTTGTAACGTTGAACCCCCCTACCATCCACCACTCTCCCATACCTCGAAGATGGACACACTATACATTCACAGTGAAAATTGCAGAGGGAACGGGCTAGCCGGCCTGGATTTGATTAATTGATTACCTTCCCAGGTTGGCCAACGCTTAATGACTGTGGATAACCTTTACATGCAGATTGTCTCAAAAGATAGTAACTTTGGTGAAGAATTGAATGAGCAACATCCATGGACCTATTCCCAGATAATGACACTGGTCTGCTTGCTTGTGTCGTCATCAAACAAATACATTTGACCCATTTACAAATAAAATGACAAATTACAAGCTTAAGAGAATATTTCCAGTTTGTTTCAAAAAATGGCATAGTGGATGTTTCAGTTAGAACAGAGACAAACTGCATTGTAATGTAATTATTGATTAAAGCACTGTTTTCTGTGACAGGGCAAGTGATTTTAGCCATGCTTTGCATTAGATCCACCTATGGTGTCTCACTAATTTCACTGTTGAGTGACCCGGCTAACCCGATGTTCTGCCCTACGCCCCTCGGTGAAGCATTCGACTGAAACAAATATCAGAAATAATGAAATGATCAACTAACCTTCACTTTGGTTGAGATTGAGAAAAAAATCTTTGGGCAAACCTGTCTCGACACAAGGGCTATCAGTCTTTTTGTTAAGATTGAGAATAAAGCTTTGGGCAAACCTGTCTCGACACCAGGGCTATCAGGGTCTTTTTGTCCAAGTGGCCATTTCTGTAAAGGCCAATATAACATTAGTCAAAACCTGGTGTGCATGGCCAAAGAGCTCTAATTTCATAGCACCGCCTGGAGTTTGATAAACGGCATTGGCAATTGGATTGGAAACAGTGCTTTGGTCAGGTGACATGAAAATAGAGCTCTTTGGCCATGCACACCAGTGGTGGTTTTGGAGTTGAAAAACAGAAACATATGCAGAAAAGTACCTCATACCTAAGGTATGTTATGGGGCTATTTTGCTTCCAGTGGCCCTGGGGCCCTTGTTAAGGTCAACGGCATCATGAACTTTACCAAATACCAGGACATTTTAGCCAAAAACCTGTTTGCCACTGCCAGAAGGCTGACACTTGGCCGTAAGTGGATCTTCCAGCAAGACAATAACCCCAAGCACTAATCAAAATCCACAAAGAAATGGTTAATTGATCACAAAATCAGCATTTAGCAATGGCCTTCTCAGTCTCTGGACTTGAACCCAACTGAAAAGAGCAGATGAAGGATATCAATGATCTGGAAAGATCCTTGATATTCCTCTCATTGCTCAGTGTCATTATCCTCGCAAGAGAAGCTAATCATTTTGATTTATTTTGTTGATTTGTTTTGTGTTACCTGTTAAACAAAATCTTTCTTTGAGCAATTGTATTAGTATAAAATAATATAATTTCGCAATTTTATTTTGCATAAAATATAGTTCAGTATTTGTATTAAATATTTTATACACTATCTTTATCAAGAGTGCCAATAATTATGGAACTGTATTTTCATTTGTGTGAGAGTGTGCATCTGTACTTCACTGTATGTGTTGTGACCCAAGCAATGCAGACAGGCTATCGAGTGCTGTATTCCACTCCACTGCCAGCAGCTGGACTGGCAAAGACAGAAGCCTCTTCTCCTCTCCTTCTCTACCCCTCCACTCTACTCTCCTCTCTTCTCATCTTTCCGCCAGTATCCAGACTCTGTATCCAGCAGCAGCACTCTGACAGTGTGTTTCCTAGAGGACAGCCAGAGGCACATTAACATTCACACATGCAAAATGTGGTCACACTTCATTTGGATAGTCCATCTGTAGCTCTACAGATGGTCATATTATCAACAAACTATCTGTTGATAAGCAACTGCTTGCTAAGGTTACGGTTAGTGTTAAGGTTAGGGTAAGGTTTCGATTAAGGGTAATGATTAAGGATAGAGTTAGGGCTAGGGTAAGGGTTATGATAAAGGTTAAGGTTAGGGTTAGGGATAGGGTTAGTAGATAGAGCATCTACAGATGAACTATAGACTATCCCAAAAAATTGTACCTAAAAATGTCAGCGATGCTACATCAAGACCACTACTCACTTCCTGTATATCAGGCAAGGTCAAAAGTAGTGCACTATATAGGGAATAGGATGCCATTTGAGATGCAGACAGAGAGAGCACTGAGCATATGTGTTTTTAATTGGGTCTAGGTAAGGTTGGATGTGTGCATTGGACTGTATGTGTATCAGTAGGTGTGAGGAGAGAGTTGACAACATTTTTCTAATATAGTGCATTAATATTTGAGCAGTGTACAAGCTGCTGTAGGTTACAGTTACAGTACTCTTCAGTCACCTTTCAGAGTACCAGTGTACCTAGAGTACAAGTCAGCTCCAAGAAGACAACTTCTACTTAGAAGTTTATTCAGTGAGAAATGTTTCATAACTCATATTGCTGTTAAACTCATATTTTAGTGCAACAATAAGATGACTATGCTAAAGCAGTGGTTGCCAATGATCTTCAAGGCATTCCTAGTCGATCAACACATTTTCAGTAGAAAAGCCAACGAACAATAAAGACTAAGCCAAGTGTTCGGATGAGACAAACTCTGCCTAACCGGCAGACCTTCAAATCTGTGACATAATCGAGTGCGCCTACTGCGCTGCCCAATCGAATAGCTCAAATCACCGTGGCTACAGATCTTCCACGACCCTAGCCACAGCCAAGTTTAATAGGCTACTAGCCTACGTAAGATTGAATAACTTTTAAAATCATGACCACAGAGAGACTGTCAATGAATACAGCAAAGAGATGCTGTTTTTATGACTGAGTTCATGTTTAAGTTTATATTCAGCACTGTCACTGTTTTTATTCAACACTATTACAAAACACGCTTCTCTGTACTTCCGCTCGGGCTGCAGCGGCAACGAATGAGTAGCCAAGTATCGACAGCCCTGCGTTGTATGATTATTAGCAGAGTGATCTTGACTCAGAAAAGGTTGGTGACAACTGTGCTAAAGTATCGACAAAGTAAAAAGAGATTTAAGACCACCCTGTTTGAAAATGTCTTGATACTCTGAACCATACGTCACAGTCAACTTTCTAATGACCAGACCACTCTGTCTGCAGCTCCTCTGGATTAGGCTACAATAGAATCCCCTATAGCTGGTTGTTGCAGACCTCTTCCTGTCTATATCCAAGACCAAGACAAAATACCCAGCCATAAATTACTGTGTGACAAGGAATCAACCAATAAATCTGCACGCTGAGAGTATAATTCATGTTGCTCTCTTGAGGAGAGGTGAGAACATTTAAACAGGATGGAACCTCTAGTTTCTTTTTTATTTTTCTTTCTTTCTTTCTTTAACTAGGCAAGTCAGTTAAGAACAAAAATGTATTTACAATGACG
The DNA here is from genome assembly GCF_018296145.1 of Oncorhynchus tshawytscha. Taxonomy (NCBI): domain Eukaryota; kingdom Metazoa; phylum Chordata; class Actinopteri; order Salmoniformes; family Salmonidae; genus Oncorhynchus; species Oncorhynchus tshawytscha. The sequence goes on from NC_056439.1 coordinate 20,137,938, forward strand.
GCCTACAACCTAAGTTGCACCCTATACCCTATATAGTGCACTACTTTTGACAAGGGCCTATAGGGCTCTGTAAAAAAGTAGTGCACTATATAGGTAATAAGGTGCCATTTGGGACTCATTCAGTATTATGTAGTTGTTGTTATTCAGTGTTGTGGTTGGTAAGATATACTGCACCATACTGATAAGTACTGAATATTGCAAAACAGACAAATAGAAGCCAAGGTCAGTGCCATAATCCTAAATAGATCAATTATGGTCTCCCTTCAATGCCAGCAGTGGTCCATAAACTATGTCATAAAAAGGCTTTGTGTGGCCATGGCTGTTATTAGGTTTGACTGTATTAATGGTATATCAAAGCTGTAAACATATTATCTCTGTGCTGGTATAAGGTTATTCTGCATCCTAAATGGTAACATATTCCCTATTGGCCCTGATTAAAAGTAGTGCACTCGTAAGGAATAAGGTGTCATTTAGGACACAATTATTAACAGAGAAAATCCTGTAAAAAAAAGCACACTTTGTGAAGGGCACTGAATGCCTCTGTTTTCAGAGAACACATTATGGAAGGGAGTAAACGAGGCGTCATAAACCAACTATTTAATTCTTATCATTGGACTGTAATAAAATGCAGAAATGTTACTGCTGCCCCCACTCTATTGCTTACAGTAAACCCCCACAGCAAGCGTACAAAAGCACAGAGAGACCCTCAACAAACACACAAACATACACAAACACTAAACGCATTGAATTAATAACAGTAAATGAATAAACTGACCATATCTGCTGGTTGGCTCTGTGTTTTCAGGTTTGGCCCATCCAGGATGATGAATGGAGTAACATGGCTAAAGCATAATTTGGTACAGAAAGCATCAGCGTTAAACCAAGCAGTCTGGGAATGCATCCCAAATGGCACTCTATTCGCTATATAGTAAACTACTTTTGACCAAATGGGCCCTGCTCAAAGTAGTGCACTATAAAGGGAATAGGGTGCCATTCGAGACATAGCCTGGGCCTGGAGACAAGCAGACAAGCAGCTACTGCCAGCCCTGTCCTTGTTTTAGGTAAACACACAGACAGACCATTCAGCCAGCGCTGCTGCTATCTCAAACAGACATTACCATGCAGGGAGAAGCCAAGGGAGTATATCGCTATATGCCCAGTAGTGGTGCAGCTGTTTTTTCGCCCTCACCTGCCCGCAATTGCTAATAACCCATCCGCAACCACCCAACTATAGGTGATAAAGTGAAAATCTGAGGCCCGCACCTGACCCTAATCCTCTAATATAGAAAATGTGCTGAATGCTTCAGTCAGAGACAGCGTAATATTTTTTTTAAGTAGGTGCAGGATTGTTTTTTGCATGATTTAGGCTATGTTTCTGCTTATAAGTTCCGACATTTTGGTACTCTATTTGTTAGTCAACTTGTCTATAATTGGAAACACACAGCTTCTCTTCTGTCATTATACTCTATGTTTCTCAAACAACTAAATATACCCTTGCTCACCAGAATAACGCCATAAATTGATTAAATGAATGCTTCAATCTAGTTCACATTGGTAAAGTTCTCTGTCATTTCTGCTTATTTCGCGGAGCAAAGACGTTTAGGGACCAGGAGGAAAATTAAATAACAAAAAAGGGGAATGATTTTCTGTGTAAAATGTCCAAATAACATCAGTTTGATATGTTGTAAGGAAAGAAAAAGCTGTGAAAATGACCCAACATGTTTCCTATAAGATATCAGTTCATCTTGTATGCATATTTTATGTGGTTGAAATACTATCAGGTTTTATTATGCTGATAAAAATAGCACAACTACAGAGAGTAAAAAAAAACAAATAACTCAGTTCACTTTGTATTCATACTGCCCTTGCCTTTGAATGAAGACTCAACTCCTTCGACAGTTCACCACTTTTTGTGGCCTGAAACCTCTTTGCGTTTGCATTGCGGTTTAGATAGGAACCAGCATCTTTTTCCAACATTCACTCAATGCACTTTGGGTTTTTACAAAGTGCAGGACAAGCCGTTCAATCAGAACGTGCTATAGGACAACTAGATTATCACGTTTCAGGAGAAGGCCCAGATACAGACAGTTTCGAAGTAACAGAAATGTATTACTAGAACAGGGGGCAGGTAAAACGACAGGTAAAGGGCAGGCAGAAGTCAGTAATCCAGATCAGAGTCCATAAGGTACAGAACGGCAGGCAGGCTCAGGGTCGGGCAGGCAGGCAGAATGGTCAAAACTGTGAAAACAGGATCTAGAAAAAGACAGGAGCAAGGGGGAAAATGCTGGTAGGCTTGACAAAAAAAACTGGTAACAGAGAAACAGAGAACACAGTTATAAATACACTGGGGATAATGGGGAAGATGGGCAACACCTGGAGGGGGGTGGAGACAAGCACAAAGACAGGTGGAACAGATCAGGGTGTGACAGATACTGTCACGCCCTGGTCAAAGTATTTTGTGTTTATTTTTATGTATTTGGTCAGGCCAGGGTGTGGCATGGGGTTTTGTAATTGTGGTGTGTTTGTCTTGGGGTTTTGGTGGTGGTATTGGGATTGTAGCTTAGTGGGTTGTCTAGCAAGGTCTATGGCTGTCTGGAGTGGTTCTCAATCAGAGGCAGGTGCTTATCGTTGTCTCTGATTGGGAACCATATTTAGGCAGCCATATTCTTTGAGTTTGTCGTGGGTGATTGTCCTTAGTGTCCTATGTGTACTCGTTGTTAGTTTGCACCAGATAGGCTGTTTCGGTTTCGTTTATTGTTTTTTGTAAGTTCGTGTTTATTTGTTATATTAAACATGGATCGCAATCGACACGCTGCAGTTTGGTCCGACTCTCCTTCATCACCACTAGAAAACCGTTACAGAATCACCCACCACAAACGGACCAAGCGGCGTGTCAACAGGCAGGAGCAGCCGAAAAAGGAGATGCTCACCAAGGATTTCTGGTCATGGGAGGAGATCTTCGACGGGAGAGGACCCTGGGCTAAACCAGGGGAGTGTAGCCGCCCAAAGGAGCAACAGGAGAAGAGGCAACAGAGGCAGCAGCAGCAGGAGCAGCAGCAGCTACAGTGGGAGAGGTTGCACCACCTGGAGTTATGGACATGGGAGGAGGAATTGGACGGTAAAGGACCCTGGAATGAGCCTGGAGATTATTGTCGCCCCAAAGCCGAGCTGGAGGCAGCAAAAGCAGAGAGGCGGCATTATGAGGAGCTAGCACGGCAGAGCGGATGGAAGCCCGAGAGTCAGCCCCAAAAATTTCTTGGGGGCTTACAAGTATACTATGCCAGGTAGGAGACCTGCGCAAACTCCCTGTGCTTACCGGGGGCTGAGAGACCGGGCAGGCACCGTGTTTGCTATGGAGCGCACGGTGTCTCCAGTGCGGGTGCACAGCCCGGTTCGGTATATTCCAGCTCCCGTATCGGCCGGGCTAGATTGAGCGTCGAGCCAAATGCCATGAAGCCGGCTCTACGCATCTGGTCCTCAGTGCGTCTCCTTGGGCCGGCTTACATGGCACCAGCCTTGCGCGCTCGGTGTCTCCGGTTCGCCTGCATAGCCCAGTGCAGGCTATTCCACCTCGCCGCACTGGCAGGGCAACCGGGAGCATTCAACCAGGTAAGGTTGGGCAGGCTCGGTTCAAGAGCCCCAGTGCGCCTGCACGGTCCGGTCTATCCAGTACCACCTCCACACCCCAGCCCTCCGGTAGCAGCTCCCCGCACCAGGCTTCCTGTGCGTGTCCCGATCCACCACCAGTTCCAGCACCACGCACCAGGCCTTCAGTGTGCCTCGCCTGTTCAGCGCAGCCAGAGCCTTTCTCCTCTACAGCGCTGCCGGAGCCTCCCGCCTGTTCAGCGCAGCTTTTTCCTCCTCTACAGCGCTGCCGGAGTCTCCCGCCTGTTTAGCGCAGCCAGAGCCTTCCTCCGACACAGCGCTGCAGGAGTCTCCCGCCTGTTCAGCGCAGCCAGAGCTGCCAGTCTGCATGAAGCAGCCAGAGCTGTCAGTCTGCATGGAGCAGTCAGAGCTGTCAGTCCGCATGGAGCAGCCAGAGCAGTCAGTCTACATGGAGCAGCCAGAGCTGTCAGTCCGCATGGAGCAGCCAGAGCTGTCAGTCTACATGAAGCAGCCCGAGCTGCCAGTCTGCATGAAGCAGCCAGTCTACATGGAGCAGCCAGAGCTGTCAGTCTGCATGAAGCAGCCAGAGCTGTCAGTCTGCATGGAGCAGCCAGTCTGCATGGAGCAGCCAGTCTGCACGGAGCTGTCAGTCTGCACGGAGCTGTCAGTCTGCACGGAGCTGTCAGTCTGTAAGGAGCTGCCAGTCTGCAAGGAGCTGCCAGTCTGCAAGGAGCTGCCAGTCAGCACGGAGCCGCCAGAGCGGTCAGTCTGTAAGAAGCCGCCAGAGCTGTCAGCCTATATGGAGCAGCTAGTGCCGCCAGTCTGCCCAGCGCCGCCAGTGCCCCCAGTCTGCCCAGCATCGCCAGTCTGCCCAGCATCGCCAGTCTGCCCAGCATCGCCATCAGTCTGCCCAGCATCGCCAGTCTGCCCAGCATCGCCAGTCTGCCCAGCATCGCCAGTCTGCCCAGCATCGCCAGTCTGCCCAGCGTCGTCAGTCTGCCCAGCGTCGTCAGTCTGCCCAGCACCGCCAGTCTGCCCAGCACCGCCAGTCTGCCCAGCGTCGCCAGTCTGCCCGGCGCCGCCAGTCTGCCCGGCGCCGCCAGTCTGCCCGGCGCCGCCGGTCTGCCCAGCATCGCCAGTCTGCCAGACTCTTCCAGATCTGCCAGTCAGCCAGACTCTTCCAGATCTGCCAGTCAGCCAGACTCTTCCAGATCTGCCAGTCAACCAGACTCTTCCAGATCTGCCAGTCAACCAGACTCTTCCAGATCTGCCAGTCAACCAGACTCTTCCAGATCTGCCAGTCAACCAGACTCTTCCAGATCTGCCAGTCAACCAGACTCTTCCAGATCTGCCAGTCAGCCAGAAACCACCAGCCAGCCAGGAGCTGGTAGATCTATCTACCTGCCTGAGCTTCCTCTCACTCCTGAGCTTCCTCTCACTCCTGAGCTTCCTCTCACTCCTGAGCTTCCTCTCACTCCTGAGCTTCCTCTCACTCCTGAGCTTCCTCTCACTCCTGAGCTTCCTCTCACTCCTGAGCTTTCTCTCACTCCTGAGCTTTCTCTCAAAGCTTCCCCTCAGTCCCGAGCTGCCTCGGTCCCGAGCTGTCCTTCAGTCCCGATCTGTTCCTCAGTCCAGTGGGGTTCTGGGTGAGGACTACTAGGCCATGGTCGGCGGCGAGGGTGGACTATCCAGGGACGAAGGAGAGGGGACTAAGACATTAAAGGAGTGGGGTCCACGTTTGCCGGAGCCGCCACCATGGACAGACGCCCACCCGGACCCTCCCTATTGTTTTGAGGTGCGTTCGGGAGTCCGCACCTTAGGGGGGTTCTGTCACGCCCTGGTCAAAGTATTTTGTGTTTATTTTTATGTATTTGGTCAGGCCAGGGTGTGGCATGGGGTTTTTGTAATTGTGGTGTGTTTGTCTTGGGGTTTTGGTGGTGGTATTGGGATTGTAGCTTAGTGGGTTGTCTAGCAAGGTCTATGGCTGTCTGGAGTGGTTCTCAATCAGAGGCAGGTGCTTATCGTTGTCTCTGATTGGGAACCATATTTAGGCAGCCATATTCTTTGAGTTTGTCGTGGGTGATTGTCCTTAGTGTCCTATGTGTACTCGTTGTTAGTTTGCACCAGATAGGCTGTTTCGGTTTCGTTTATTGTTTTTTGTAAGTTCGTGTTTATTTGTTATATTAAACATGGATCGCAATCGACACGCTGCAGTTTGGTCCGACTCTCCTTCATCACCACTAGAAAACCGTTACAGATACTGTATACTTAATCACATTTATTTTTTTATCTAGTAGATTGCATTTTGTTAAAAGATGAGACATAATAACTATAATCAGAAGATAATATTAACATGCAAATGTTATTGGTGGCATAATACATAGTAGAAGAATAATTGCAGATTTAATACATCTGTAATTTAAAATGGTACACCCAATGACCCTTTAAGAGTTAGTATTATTGATTCACCAAATATGTTGTCTTCTCACACTATTCAAACCCCACAATTGAATAAACAGTTTATAAAGCTCTTAGCCTATATCTGACATATTGCATAAAAATCATCTGAACATCATGGCAGTACAATACTGCACACATATTTATTGTCTGCGCATGCTTGACAATCACTCATCAATATATACCATCTACTGTATCTTGCCTATGCTGCTCTGTACCATCACTCATTCATATATCCTTATGTACATATTCTTTATCCCCTTACACTGTGTATAAGACAGTAGTTTTGGAATTGTTAGTTAGATTACTTGTTGGTTATTACTGCATTGTCGGAACTAGAAGCACAAGCATTTCGCTACACTCGCATTAACATCTGCTAACCATGTGTATGTGACAAATACATTTTGATTTGATTTGATTTTGATTTGAAAAACAGCACGTTTTTTCCACGAACCTGCACATCATCATCTTCTCTCTTTTGTGGCACCAATGTGAGGGGTTATGGAAGATGAAACGGTGTTTCAGAAGTCTAGTGTGTGGTTGCGGGAATAATGACAAGCAAACCTGGGGAGCTTTGTGTTCACATTGCCCTAAAAACGGTTCACTTGACGTGTCATAGGCCTATTTGATGTCCCTGCTTTGTGACTGTCGATTTTGTATGGCGCCTCATAAACATCACATATAACCTAGCCGGCATTGCTATCATCTTCTTTTACCACTTCACCAAATCTTTCCCAAACATTGCTTTTCCGGCCATCCCTTCTCTTTATTTTCAACTCTTCATTTCAGAGCTTTTCTCTTATTGAATTAAACTCCAACATTTTTCTTTTTGCCTCCTTGGATCGACTTTTTCTGCCTATTCACAAAAGCATTTGGCGAAAGCCATGCAGGCTATTTGGCACGCATTCATTTAGGCCCTAAAGCTTATGCACTAATGCCATATAGCCTAAAATAATTAATGGAAAACCTCAATGTAGCCTATAGATATAAAATGCACAAGAATTACACATGTATAGATTTTTTAAGGTATGGTTGTCTCTTTATTCAACCGGCCCCCAACCAAACCGCCTTTCATCCACACAATATTTAAGGACCGTAAACCTGCCCGCCCTGTGGATATAACCATGGGGACTGAGGGTTATGAGTCAACCTGCACATCATTAGTGCCCTGGGAGCCACAATTAACTATTTTTAAACCGGACATTCCGAGCTGCAGTGGAGAGGTGAGTAAGGGGTATCTTTGAGAGGGGGTATCCAAATTGTGCAATGTAGAATGGGTCTCAGTGTAAATGTTTGTTGGATTGATCATAAGTTACATGACTCAGCAAAATGAGTGTCATGAGTGAGTGGTTTATCCCATAGAATAAGATTGAGTAAAACAGGTTCATTCTAATTTCATGGTTTAGCTATTTGAAGTACTGCAGGTAACACAGATGCATGAACCAATTGGTATTTATACAAAATGCTCCTCATCTTGTAGACTTAATCAACTACTTCTTTAACAGTAATCGACCCATTACAAATTAGTCAAAAGGATATGTGACAGGCTCAGTGAACAGTGTTACACTATCTTAACCCTGCATTTTACAGCCCGGTAATTACTAGGTAATAACTAGGCTTAAAACAAAAATATAAAAAACTATTTTCTATCGCTGGATTCAGACTTTCAACATTTGGATGTTGAACAGTTTCCACAACTTCTCCTGACACCATCTGTAAAGGTTTGTGAGGGTTTTAGGTGCCAAGCCAAATTTCTTCAGCCTCCTGAGGTTGAAGAGGTGCTGTTGCACCTTCTTCACTGCACTGTCTGTGTGGGTAGACCATTTCAGTTTGTCAGTGATATGTACGCCGAGGAACTTGAATTTTTCTACCTTCTCCTCTGCGCTCCCGTCGATGTGAATAGGGGGATGCTCCCTCTGCTGTTTCCCGAAGTCCACGATCAGATTCTTTGTTTTGTTCACGTTGGGTGAGAGGTTATATTCCTGGCACTACACTTTCAGGGCCCTCACCTCCTCCCTGTAGGCTGTATCGTCATTGTTGGTAATCAGGCCTATTACTGTTGTGTAGTCTACAAACTTGATGATTGACTACAAACTTGATGGCAGCCTTATCCCGCAAATTTGCTACAATGAAAATGCAGCTTCAGGATATGTGGTTTCCAGTTTGCATAATGTCCGGTGAAGTTCTTTGAGGGCTGTCGTGGTATCGCCTTGAGGGGGGGGGATCTACACGGATTTGACAATACCCAAAGATAATTATCTTGGGAGATAATACAGTCGGCATTTGATTGTGAGGTATTCTAGGTCAGATGAACAGAAGGATTTGAGTTCCTGTATGTTATCACAATCACATCGTGAGTCATAATCATAAAACATACACCCCCGTCTTTCTTCTTCCCGGAGAGATATTTATTCCTGTCTGCGCAATGAACTGAGAACCCAACTGGCTGGACGGACTCAGACAGTATATCCCGAGAGAGCCATGTTTCTGTGAAACAGAGTATGTTACAATCCCTGATGTCTCTCTGGAAATAGATTCTTTCCCTGAGCTCGTAAACTGTTTTATCCAGAGACTGAACATTAGCGAGTAAGTCGAACTAGAAGACCACTCCGTGTACAACTCCTCTGCCGGAGGTGTTTTTGGGTCAGCCTCTGGAATCAGTTCAATTGCCCTGGGGGGTATGAACAAAGGATCTGATTCAGGAAAGTCATATTCCGGTTCGTAACGCTGGTAGTGTGGTGAGTTACCGCTGCTCTGATATCCAGTAGTTCTTCCCGGCTGTATATAGTAACACAAAAATGTTTCTGGGCTAAAAATGTAAGAAATAACAATTAAAAAAAATACAATTCTGCAAAGTTTCCTAAGAGCTAGAAGCTCTCTCTGTCAGCGCCATTGTTCCATTGACACCTACAGCACCCAATGTCACAGAAAGGCCAAAAAGATCATCAAGGACAACAACCACCTGAGCCTAGGTACTGACCTTGCCGCTACCATCCAGAAGGCGAGGTCAGTACAAGTGCATCAAAGCTGGGACCGAGAGACTGAAAAACACTGAAAAACAGTTTCTATCTCAAGGCCATAATACTGTTAAATAGCCATAACTAGCACAAGACTAAGGAGATGATTGTGGACAACAGGAAAAGGAGGACCGAGCACGCCCCCATTCTCATCGACGGGGCTGTAGTGGAGCAGGTTGAGTGCTTCAAGTTCCTTGGTGTCCACATCAACAACAAAGTAAAATGGTCCAAACACACCAAGACAGCCATGAAGAGGGCACGACAAAGCCTATTCCCCCTCAGGAAACTAAAAAGATTTGGCATGGGCATGAGATCCTCAAAAGGTTCTACAGCTGCAACATCGAGAGCATCCTGGAATTAGTGTTGCAGGATGCAAATTTCTGTTTTAAAAAGCTGCTGTGGGGGTGAGAGCTGTTTGCCAGGGTTGGGGTAGCTAGGTGTAAAGCAAATGCAGTCTCAGAGGTGCTCTTATTCTCCATTACAGCCTTTGCTTTCCTAACTGACTGTATGTATTGGTTCCTGACTTCCCTGAAAAGTTGCTTTCGCGGGGACTATTCGATGCTAGTGCAGTATGCCACAGGGTGTTTTTGTGCTGGTCAAGGGCAGTCAAATCTGGAGTGAACCAAGGGCTATATCTGTTCTTAGTTCTACATTTTTTTAAAGGGGCATGCTTATTTAAGATGTAGAGGAAAGCACTTTTAAAGAACAACCAGGCAACCAGGCATCCTCTACTGACGAGATTAGGTCAAAATCCTTCCAGGATACCCGGGCCCGGTCGATTAGAAAGGCCTGGCCAAAATATACATTTCCAGTCAAAAGTTTGGACAAACCTACTCATTCCAGGGTTTTTCTTTATTTTTTACTACTTCTACATTGTAGAATAATGGAAGATATCAAAACTATTAAAAAGACTCATAGCGAAATGTACATTAGACCAAAACATGACCGGTCGCTGCAGGTGTGTAAGTGGTCCTAGCTGTACCCTGAATAATCAACCATTGAGACCAGAGAATGTGAGGATGGGGTCCACATGTTGAAATGGTTGGAATTTAAATACAGACCAGACAGTGTGGCGCGGTGGCTACACGACTGACAAATGGTTTAAAACTACAACACCAGAAAATGGTAAGGCCCTCAAACTCTCAAGTGAAGAAGATAAAGACTACACTGGAACATTCAGTTTGCAGCTGTTTAACTTCTTTGGGGAATCCCCCTCTTCTTCTCAATTTCCGCATAAAGATGAAACCAAATCTATCTGCCTGGAGCTCAGGCCCAGAGGCAAGGATATGCATATTCTTGGTATCATTTGAAAGGAAACACTCTGAATTTTGTGGAAATGTGCATTGAATGTAGGATAATATAACACAATAGATCTGGTAGAAGAAAATACGAGGAAATAAACGTTCTGTTTTTTATTGTTGCTGCATCATCTTTCAATTGACCAAGAACAACCAAACATACAGATAGAATGCTGTGTATGGTTTGAATGAAGAACATAAGATGGCAACAATTGCTGAGCAAAGTTTTAGACAGATAACTTCAAAAATGAGCGAGCTACATGACATTGAGCATGAAGTCCCCCACAAATGTACCCAAATGTACCCAAAGTGGCCGAATTGGTACAGTGATTCATTTTGAAGGAAATAACTATATACAAAATACATAAATGCTATTCTAACACACCCCCAAAAAATTAAAATAAATAAATAAAAAATAACAAGGGTAACTATTTACACATTTTCTATTTACAATATTGTGAAGACCCTCAGTCCTCTACACAATATTGTGCTGCTGGTGCCATGGCCCATAGCAGTCTCTTTATACTGTAACGCAGAGGCTTACTGAACAGGTGGTGCATGTGATGGGGCGTTTCCTGTGACAAAGGGTACAACGACGTCTCCCTACTGTGCCCGTTTTGCCTTGTGGCACATTCATGACTGCAGAGATGAATCTGGGCAGGTGAACAACACTGGTTGGAGCAGAAGGTGCTGTAGTGGACTTGCTGTAGCCTAGCAAGCTCCTGGATGAGCAGCTCCCTGAAGGCTAGCTATGAGATGGGGGGCTGTCCACAGCTCTTGGCCATTTCCTTCTGGAGAATGAAGGAATTCACCACAGCAATGTCAATGAAATGATAGAAACATGTTTTGTACCATTTCATGGTCTTGTGAAGAACATTGTAGTATCCTATCAGCACATCTGACAGGCCCACACCTCCCATGCTCTTGTTGTAGTCCTTCACAGCAGCTGGAATGGGGACATTTTTTGTGGTCCATGCCCCGGCACCATCCTTCACACGCCTGACGACGTAATCTCCACTGAAGGACATTGTGGATACTGGAGCACATGACCACCTCTCTGGTATCCATCCACTTCACAAACAGCAGGCCATCTTCACGGATCCATCGCATGGTACCCCGCTCAGCCGCCCACTTAGGCATGTCGTAGCAAAACTGTTCCCGTCATAAACCAAAAATTGTAAGTGTACACACAGAATCAGCCAAAACAAATAGCTTGTAACCCCATTTGGTTGGTTTGTTACGCATGTATTGTTTGAGGCTGATTCTGGCCTTTGAGGCTACCATCCTCTCATCGATGGACAGGTTCTGGGCGGGCTGACAATAAGTATTGCAGGCATAAATGATGCTGGGGTAGAGAGGTTTTATTTTACAGAGCCTACAGAGCCTATCAAACCTTGGTGTGCCTCTCGTCTTGTCATTCTCCCCATCAACTTCTGGGTCACTGATGTGAAGCGCCCGTGAGATAGTCAGAAACCTTGTACAAGACATGGCAGTCATGGGGAAAGGCAGTTGATAGAGAGCTGACGTTTTCCAGTAGTCCCTTAGAGTTTTCAACTTCACCAGCCCCATGTAAATGACCATTGAAAAGTGGCAGAAAAGGTCTGACATGGAAATGGTCTTCCATGCCTCTTTCTATCCTGTCTGCTTCTTAGCCCCATACTTATTGGTGTTCGCCACCAGGGAATCAACAACTGACGAGGTGAAAAACAGTTGAAAAAGTTGAAGGGGGCTGTACTTTGCAGTCATGTCTAGTTGAGGTCCTGGCTGCCTTTTGGGTCTAAAAACTGGTGGATTTGGTTCCACATCATCTTCTAACACAGAGTGCCAATGACCCTCTGACCCTCTGTCTGCAGGTTTCTCTCTTCCCCACCTCCTCTTCTTTGTCACTGACTTCACAACTCTAGATGGCTGGGTAGGTGTGGAGCCGGAGACAGCGGGGGTCCGGCTGGATGAACCAGCTTCAGAGGGAGATGGACACCTAGACTTTGGCGGCTCATAATCCGAATCACTGCCACTGTGAAAGATTTTAAAAATCAGTAACAATACTTTCACGTATGAGCCCTGTATCAACAAAATAAAATAAAATAAACAGATATATATAGAGTACAGGGAACATAATCACTATGGTGAAGTGCTGTTCCATTCCAAGTTTATGTCAAATTAATTTAAAACATATATCACACACAGTATTGCCAATGTGTACTTTACACATTTCATTACAGATGATATTTTTATATATTGCAAATAAAATAAGAAAATCACAAAAAAAATGTCAAATGAATAATATTTCATATTCATTCCAAACAATGACATTAGCATTAGAATTTACCAATCCAGCATGGCATCCTTGCCGTGCAGAAACATTACTTCCGCCTGGGAGTCAAGATTCATCTTCCTGAAGAAACTCTGTCTCGCTGTCTCGATCAATTTCCTCTATAATTTGGGTTAAATCTGTATACCTAGACTTTGTTTTAGCTTTTCCTGATTTATTCGCCATAATTTAAATATATAAACTTGTTGAATATGTACTGCTATGCGTAACACTCGTGGCTCTGTCAAGTAGGATTTGCAATGGCGAATTAACCTCTTTTACGCCAGAGTTTACGACAAAGGCTGGTCTTCGAACGTATAGCCATTACATATTGCCGTTTACCTCCGCTCATTGGCTACCTTCCAAGCTAGATTTCAAGATGATCAGTGGTCATTGGGCCAAAACACAGTCAATCAACGATAGACCGGTCCTACCATTGGTGCGCAATGAGGTCATTGATTGGTGTCTTCAAATCGGTTTGTTTCGGTCAATACGTCCCGGGAAAAGAACCATCATGTATGGTTGTATTCGTAACAACCAGAGGATTGCAACGAAAACAACCATGACTGGATAAACGTTTGTTTAGTGTGTAATTACCACGAACGCTTCGTCCAAAGTTGAATGAGACGGAAATCACAACGCAACCGGTTTACAAATGTTTCATGTTAGGCTATAAAAATTGATTTTATCAAACAAAACGAACATTCACAGTGTAGTTAGGACACTTGGAATTGCCACCAGAGGAAGATCTTCAATGTTAAGCAATTTATTTTGTAATTTCTGACTTTCGTGACGCTAATGGTTGGTTGGAAAATGCTAGTAATACTTGTGTGTGGGGCGCCGTCCTCAGAAAATCGTATGTTTGTCACGCCCTGACCATAGTTGGCTTTGTATGTTTATATGTTTTATTTGGTCAGGGTGTGATCGGAGTGGGCATTCTATGTTGTATGTCTAGTTTGTCGGTTTCTGTGTTTGGCCTGATATGGTTCTCAATCAGAGGTAGGTGTTACTTATTGTCTCTGATTGGGAACCATATTTAGGTAGCCTGTATGTCATTGTGGGTTATGGGTGATTGTTTATGTTATGTTGCTTGTTAGCACAGTGTTTCAGTAGCGTCACAGTTGTCACTTTGTTGTTTTGTAGTGTTCAGATTTTCCAGTAAAATTACAAACACTTACCACACCGCATCTTGGTCCGATCCTTACTCCTCTTCAGACGAAGAATCTGCCGTGACAATGTCTGCTTTTGCAGTAAACCTTTTTGAAATCTAACGCAGCGGCTGGATTAATAAGTGTTGGGAAAGTTATGATTAAATGACTGAACAAATCATTTTAAATGGAACTGTAACTAAGTAAACTCTGTTTTTATTATATCTGATTAATATTAATATTAATATTAACAATATGATTTCATACGATGGGATTGTGTGACACAGACAAGGAGTAATTAAAGTTAATGAACGCCATTCCAACTAGGAAGAAAGAAGTGGACTGTGTAAACAGATAAGGTCGTTAACCTATGGTTGAACCGACGAAACTTAGCTCTGGGGTTTTTAGATAAGACAGTGAGTGCATTCCTAGGTTTTCTGTTAATTAGAACTGTCAGCTAAGTGGTGATTGATAATGTTGAGGGGTCAAAAGTTACCTAGGAGTGTGTTAGTAAGTTAGAATGAACTTTACACCTCACTTTGTCCCTGTCGAGAGGAGGGGTTTCTGTTAAGCAATGAAATTACGTCATGTTTTGTATATAAACTGTTGCTCGTGGTGAAGTGGCAGTGCGCTCCGAGAATAAATTCTGTTACCTATTATTGAAAAGACTGGTCTCCCTCTATTTTATGCAAACAAGAATCTTACAAATTCTCATAAAATAGATTAAGGGTTTTGAATGAATGAAAACACATTGGCATCATTAAATTACAGTAACAATAAGATGTTCATCTTTAAATTATGTAAGATACATGTATTTACAAGAATGTTTAATACAACGAATGGTGTATTGAAAATGTTAGCTCTCTGCAGTTTCACCGGATGTTGGCCTGGTGGGACGTAAGCGTCTCTCCTACCCTAGAGAGGTTAAGTACTGGTAGTCTAGTAAACTCAACCAAAGAACACCGCGTGTGTAACATCTGGAGTACGAACACCCCAAGAAAAAAGAAGCTTACAACTGCAAATAACAGTTTCCTCTCACCACCATACGTACCTCCGGAGTACCCATACTCAGGACACTCTAAGACATAGCTACAACTAAGGACATTCTGACCTCTGTTGGACAACCAGAGACTTGCATCAAACCACTTTCCATTGACGGATTGAATTCAACCGAGAAATGACAAACACATCCACGCATAAATATATACATTGCAATTATTTTCGAATATGCAGTCATTTCCACATGTATGTACAATAAATCCACTCTCTTCATCTCTCATATTTCATATTCCCTACCCCCTTTCCATTGTGTAACTAGCCGTCATATCGTGTTGGTCCACTAAGAACTTTTCATTGCATTATGTTAGTTATCAATATAACCTATACTGTGTGTGTGTGTGTGTTTATGCAATTCTGTGTGATTATTTAGTTAGTAAATAAATAATTAAGCCAATTTGTATATCACTGATTCATCACTTAGGCTAGGGTTAGTGCAGATTTACGAGGTCAACGACATTCAGAATAAGACTGATATGAGGAAATTATTGGTTGATGACTGGTATGATATCGATACATTCTGATATAAACTTAAACTTCATTAAACTTTTCCTGTGGTGTCCCAGATTCCTAATGATTTAAGTGTTACATGATTAATTTAATTGGGTAATAATTAAACGTTAGGTAATTATTTGATACATAGCATGTCATCAAGTTAATGATGGTCATGTCTCAACACAGGTATAGAATGTGAACAGGTCTACTGTGTGTTTAGCTTCTGATTTACTCTGTCACATCAAGAAGCCGTCACTTATTTACAAATATTCCTTGAGGATGTGGTGTCCAAAAATCGACCCCTAGAAAAAAATTGACCCCTTGAAGACATTTAATCGTCCCCGTCAATCATTCAATTGTATGAGATGACCTCAGAACAACAATCTGACAACAATGAGACTCACCCAAACCACAAACCAAGAGAAGTAATGGAAGAGAGAACATTATTTTTGGCATGGCAGTGACTGTCATCTGAGATGTGATGGTCTACGGTGTGACAGAAGGTAACAGCATTATGAGTCTATCTGGAACTATAGACTCTAGATCACTGGGAGGGAGGGGATGACCGTGCATGGCTCAAAAGATGGCTGCCGTAGCCAGTTAGCCAGTAGATCTCTTATTTCTTCCTCCAGTCTACATACAGGCAGCTCTAAATCATGCATTACACTCCACAGCAGCCCTCCCTTTCCCCATGTCTCAGCCTTCCATTCCTTCATCCTGCCATAGCCAGACAAACAGTTTTATCACACTGTTATCAGTCTAGTCAGAGGGATGAACAGAAAAATACAAACTAATGGTTGACAGAATATGGAGAGAGAGAGAGAAAGAGCTGGCATGATCGCACCACAGATCATCCAGTTAATTATGTGCGTGTATAAAATATACAAATATATATATACATATATATATATATATATATATATATATGTGTATATATATACATATATATATATATATATATGTATATATATATATATATATATATACATACACATATATATATGTATATATATACACATATATATATATACACATATATATATATATATATGTATATATATACACATATATATATATGTATATATATATACACATATATATATATATATATGTATGTGTATTGTCACCTGATGTAGATTAATTGGGAATAAAATACTAAATGTATGATACCTCTGTCAGATGAACATACAGTGCCTTCAGAAAGTATGCACACCACTAGACTTTTTGGTGCGGTATTGGTTGAGAGCCGATAGGACGGCAGTCCTACCCTCTGGCGCCTTCATGAGTCCTAAAGGCAGAGACAATAAGAAAACACCTTTGTTTCATCACAAAACTGAAAAGCAACCTCTGTCCGGTAAAGTCCACAAAGCATATTGCATGTAACAAACAGTTTCATGACCTACAGCATGGTGAAGCAAGTTAATGTTTCTGAAATGTTTTGATCACTAAACAACTACTAATTTAGAACCATGGAGAGTAACCACAAGTCAAAAAGAAAAGGAGCTGTCTCCAAAATTCCAGTACCAATTTATTCCAATCAACATAAGCTAAATATGATGTGGCTGTCCATCATGTTGATTTGTGTGTGTGTGTGTGTGTGCGTGCACGTTTGTGCAAGTAGAAAAAAACATGTTGACTCACCGTACTTGTGGAGAAACACCAATGTCTTCCTCTTCTCCTTCATGTTGACAAAACGGTCTATCACTCTGTCATACAGTACACACTTTTATTTTTTGTTGTCCTAGGCTACCTGGCTAAAATGCTTGCTTGCTTGCTTGCTAGCCTAACTTCCTTTCATGGGCAAAGTTAGCTAGTTAACATTAGCCTTCTACATCTTGCAACATATTGATCAAAGGAGTGGCTTCGTAAGAAGCATTTCAAGGTCCTGGAGTGGCCTAGCCAGTCTCCAGATCTCAACCCCATAGAAAATCTTTGGAGGGTGTTGAAAGTCCGTGTTGCCCAGCAACAGCCCCAAAACATCACTGTTCTAGAGGAATGGGACAAAATACCAGCAACAGTGTGTGAAAACCTTGTGAAGACTTACAGAAAACGTTTGACCTCTGTCATTGCCAACAAAGGATATTTAACAAAATATTGAGAGAAACTTTTGTTATTGAACAGATACTTATTTTCCACCATAATTTGCAAATAAATTCATTAAAAATCCTACAATTGTGATTTTCTGGATTTTTTTCTTCTCATTTTGTATGTCATAGATGAAGTGTACCTATGATGAAAATTACAGGCCTCTCTCATCTTTTTAAGTGGGAGAACTTGCACAATTGGTGGCTGACTAAATACTTTTTTTGCCCCACTGTATATGTCACTCTCTTATGTTCACTCACCAGTTGGTATTATTCTTGCGTACTGGTGAGTAGCCACATGGAATTGTCTCGTTCCTGGTTTTGTTGTTTTATTAAACGTTTCACCTACACCTGCTTCCCGACTCACAGCTCCATTATTACAACAACAACATAACGAGATTCAATAATTCAAGTTGTTTCTGTCAATGACGTATGCTCTTAATGCAATTTGATAGGAGTGACGCCAAATCCAAGCAGACTTCCCTTGACACTTTTCTTTTGGTGCAGCAGAAGCCTTCACAGTCTTGAGCTCATTCAGTTTAGTTCAACGCTGGTTGGCTATTATTTTATACTCTTTGGCTTCCCTTGCATTCAATGCTGCGGACAGCAAAAATGTCATAGTCTTTTGGACCAGACAACAGAGAGACGAAAGATAATTTATTTTATGTATTTTTCTTTATCTCTAGCTTAAACTTACAGATTTTTTATGATGCTAATTTGGGTAAATTCAGAGGGTGAATGTGCAAGACAAAGGATTTAAGTACCTTTGAACGGGGTATGGTAGTGCCAGGTGCATCAGTTAGTATCAAGAACCATACTGCACCAACAGATCCACATTGCACTCCATGCTGCCTTTTCCCACCTGGACAAAAGGAACACCTACCTGAGAATTCTGTTCATTGACTACAGCTCAGCATAGTCATTGCAGGGCCAAGCCTGACTCCAACACCATCATTAAGTTTGCGGGCGACACAATGGTGTTAGGCTTGATTACCAACAACTATAGGGAGGAGGTCAGAGACGTGGCAGTGTGGTGCCAGGACAACAACCTCTCCCTCAACATGAGCAAAATAAAGAGGCTGATCGTGGACAACAGAAAAAGGAGGGTTCGAGCACACCCCCATTCACATCGACAGGGCTCTGGTGGAGCAGGATGAAAACTTCCAGTTCCTTGGTGCAAATACACCAAGATAGTCATGAAGAGGGGTCGACAAAGCCTATTCCCCATCAGCAGACTGAAAAGATTTGGCATTGGTCCTCAGCTGCACCATCGAGAGCATCCCTGACTGGTTGCATCATCTTCTGGTACGGCAACTGCTTGGCATTCCAACCTCAAGGCGCAACAGAAAGTAGTGTGTATGGCCCAGTGCATCACTGGGGTCAAGCGTCCTGCCATCCAGGACCTTTTATACCAGGCGGTGTCAAAGGAAGGCCCTAAAAATGGACTGTTCTCTCTGCCGCATGGAAGCGGTACCGGAGACTAGGTCCAAAAGGCTCCTTATCAGCTTCTACCCGCAAGCCATAAGACTGCTGAACAGTCAATCAAATGGCTACCCGGACCATTTGCATTGACTGACCCCCCCTTTTTTACGCTGCAAATACTTGCAGTTTATCTATGCATAGTCGCTTTATCCCTACCTGCACGTAGAGTACCAGTCAAAATTTTGGACACACCTACTAATTCCAGGGTTTTTCTTTTCTTTTTTAAAACTATTTTCTACATTGTGGAATAATAGTAAATAAATAAAAAAATATGAAATAACACATGGTATCATGTAGTAACCAAGAAAGTGTTAAAGAAATCAAAATATATTTCATATTTGAGATTCTTTAAAGTAGCCACCCTTTGCCTTGATGACAGCTTTGCACACGCTTGTCATTCTCTCAACCAGCTTCACGAGGTAGTCACCTGGAATGCATTTCAATTAACAGGTGTGCCTTTTTAAGTTAATTTGTGGAATTTCTTTCCTCAATGTGTTTTGAGCCAATCAGTTGTGTTGTGACAAGGTAATGGTGGTATACAGAAGATAATTCGGCCTAAAAGACTATTCGGCAAAAGTCCATATTATGGCAAGAACAGCACAAATAAGCAAAGAGAAATGACAGTCCATCATTACTTTAAGACATGAAGGTCAATCAATTCAGAAAATTTCAAGAACTTTGAAAGTTTCTTCAAGTGCAGTCGCAAAAAACGTCAAGTGCTATGATGAAACTGGCTCTCATGAGGACTGTCACAGGAAAGGAAGACCCAGAGATCCCTCTGCAGCAGGGGATAAGTTCATTAGAGTTACCAGCCTAAGAAATTACAGTCCAAATAAATGCTTCACAGTGTTCAAGTAACAGACACATCTAAACATCAACTGTTTAGAGGAGACTGCGTGAATCAGGCCTTCATGGTCGAATTGCAAAGAAACCACTACTAAAGAACATCAAGAAGAGGAGACTTGCTTGGGCCAAGAAACACGACCAATGGACATTAGACCTCTGGTCTGATGAGTCCAAATTTTCGATTTTAAGTTCCAACCACCGTGTCATTGTGAGATGCAGAGTAGGTGAACGGATGATCTCCGCATGTGTGGTTCCCACCGTGAAGCATGGAGGAGGAGGTATGGGGTGCTTTGCTGGTAAAACTGTCAGTCATTTTATTTTTAATTCAAGGCACAGTTAACCAGTATGGCTGCCACAGCATTCTGCAGCGATAAGCCATCCCATCTGCTTTGCACTTAGTCCTGCTATCATTTGTTTTTCAACAAGACAATGACCTAAAACACACCTCCAAGCTGTGTAAGGGCTATTTGACCAAGAAGGAGAGTGATGGAGTGCTGCATCAGATGACCTGGCCTCCACAATCACCCGACCTCAATCCATTTGAGATGGTTTGGGATGAATTGGACCCCAGATTGAAGGAAAAGCAGCCAACAAGTGCTCACCATATGTGGGAACTCCTTTAAGACTGTTGGAAAAGCATTCCAGCTGAAACTGGTTGAGAGAATGCCAAGAGTGTGCATAGCTGTCATCAATGCAAAGGGTGGCTACTTTGAAGAATCTAAAATCTAACATTTATTTAGATCTAACACCTTTTTGGTTACTACATGATTCCACGTGTTATTTCATAGTTTTGATGTCTTCACTATTATTTTACAATGTAGAAAACGAAACTGGAATGAGTAGGTGTGTCCAAACTGTTGACTGGCACTGTATATTTGGTTGAGTTGTCAATTAAAGTGAATTCAGCGTGAAACAAATATCATATGTCATTGGATTTAAATTAAAAGTTTGGTAAAAGAAGACAATTACTTTTTTTCAAATCCCATATTTTTTCCATGTTGATTTAACATCATCACATAGATTATTTGTGGTTGACATTACATGGAATTAACATTGATTTAACCAGTTTTTGTCCAGTGGGATGTGTAAATTATGTCCTTTCTTTGAACTTTGACTTTGATTCCAGCACTACAAGAGACAGTCAGATATGTGTTGGTAAGGGGGGGGTCATATTAAATACCTCTCATTTTCAGTGCTGAAGCAGACATCCCTATGCCATTATAAAGGAGCAGAATAGATTTGCATTTATTCATGCTGTCTTCACAATAGAGGTACACCACCTGTAACATTTCCCTTATAATTTAAAATAGCACCTCAACTTCTGAACTACTTTTACTATTTGAGAGCGGACAGATTATTCTGCTTCTTCAATGTTCAGAAGTGTTGTACCTATAAACTCAAAAGCAGGGTTTAACAGAGAGATCTTGGCATGAACTGAGAACAGATGAATGTAAAAAGTCAAATTTGTTGTCTTTCAGAGGGATCATGTTGAGAGAGCATTGGAAGAAAGTTACCACAGATGGACCTATTGTGTGAAACATTGGTGGACTGTTAATCTATGTCTTCCTTTCAGTTTCTCACATTCTTCGCACCCTCTTCCCATTCCATCCTCTCATTTCTCAAACATGAATTAAAAACGTTAGTGCTTGGGGGCCTCACATGACTGCCCTTGTTTTATTCCCATGACAAGTCCCAGAAGTGTCTCCTTGTGTTCAGAAACAACTTCTTTCTTTCGTATTTATTTTTCTGTGAAAAGTGAATCTTCAAGTGATGGTGAAGGAGATTTGTTGGAAGGCCAAAGCAGCAGCTGGCCCCAATGTAGGAGCTGAGCTCCAGTGGTGGCCCAATCAAATGGCTGCACCTGGCGCTTCATTACTTGTTACTCTTTGTCTCCCTGTTCTCCGTTGGTGTGTACATGCTAGGAATGTCAAAATGACTTACAAATTGTCAAAGCCTGCACTGACACTGATAATAACGCGGGGGCCAGTGAGGGAAGGGAAGGCACTCTGAAACGTTTTTTTTTTTAAAGAGAAGAACAATAAGGCGCGCTCCTCAATATCAATGCTATGAATATGAATCTGCTTCGACATAAAGCTGCGTGTGTATGGCACTGTCTTTTGTGAGAGCTACTCTTTGTAGTTTTCAGGCTTTAATTTGACTTTCTTTTTTGTAGACAAGCGACTTAATAGCTATTAAAAAAAATTGAAAATACTTTGCCCACATCATATCAATATGTAATCTTCATGGTATACTGCATCAGGCCACATTCATCAGAACATTAAACAGTTAGCAACAGAAAGGTGTTACTGTGTATTATTTAAGATGTCCTTTCCTGAGTGTATCGCCAAATAAAAAAAACTTTCTAACACCCCAAAACATAAAATCTCCTTTCGCCTCAAGGTATTATAAAAGCCATTTTCCAATGTCTGAGTAATAGCTACCTGATAAGCCATGCAATACATTAGACAACTGTAGGGTGGCCTCTTTCTATGCCATCAAATGGCTGAAAGGTGTTGGCATCGTGCCAAATGTGCCAAATGCCTGTTCTGCCTGTTCACTGCCCATGATGGCACCCTGGAAAATGTAAACACTTTTGTGGCGTTATTGTCTCAGACAGCCTCCAAATGCAATGGCTGCCATATTGCAGGGATATATGGGACTTGCGCACCCCCAAACATTACGTGTTATTTCATCAGTGCATAAGCAATGTGTAATCCTATGTGTCATTCTGAAGATGCTGCCGTAAATTATGAAGCTTTCCATCCCATTTCTGCCTCTGACCAAGGATGCTTGGAAATCATGGGAGCTACATACAGTATCTTTACCTTGGAGCTACATGTATACAACCTGGTCTCATAGGTCTAGTCTAACATAGTAAATGTAAATCTGTGATCCTCAAATTAGTATGATATGTTACGTTTGGAATGGTTACATGAAGAGATTATCCGGTACTTTTGTAAGCTTTTTAGCCAGTAATTCAAATTAATCTTTATTTGTCACATGCTTCGTAAACAACAGATGTAGACTAACAGTGAAATGCTAACTTACGAACCTTTCCCAAACAATGCAAAAAATTAAGAGAAATAATAGATTCGAAATAACTGAATTAATACATAATGAGTAACAAAACTTGGCTATATACATGGGGTACCAGTACAGAGTCGATGTGCAGTGACAGCAGCGTATGTGAGTTAGTGCAGAAAAGGTCAATGTAGATAGTTAAACAGTTAACAAATAGCTAGCTGGACTATTTAGCAGTGTTATGGCTTTGCCTGGGGGTAAAAGCTGTTCAGCTGTTCTGTTGATTGCAGAATTGGTGCATCAGTACCGCTTGCCGTACAGTAGCAGAGAGAACAGTCTTGGTTGGCTGGAGTCTTTGATCATTTTTAGGGCCTTCCTCTGACACCACCTGGTATAGAGGTCCTGGATGGTGACAAGTGACACACTACCCTCTGTAGCGTCTTGTGGTCGGATGCCATTTTGCCAAAGGAACACCTATGTGAGGCACGCTGGCATGACTCCAACACCATCATAAAATTTGCCGATGACACAGCAGTTGTAGGCCTGATCACCGACAACAACGAGACAGTCTATAGGGAGGAGGTCAGAGACCTGGCCATGTGGTGCCAGGACAACAACCTCTCCCTCAATGTGATCAAGACAAAGGAGATTATTGTGGACTACAGGAAAAAGAGCACTGAGCACGCCCCCATTCTCATCGACGGGGCTGCAGTGGAGCAGGTTGAGAGCTTCAAGTTCCTTGGTGTCCACATCACCAACAAATTAATATGGTCCAAGCACATCATGACAGTCGTGAAGCGGGCACGACAAAACCTGTTCTCCCTCAGGACACTGAAAAGATTTGGCATGGGTCCTCAGATCCGCAAAAGGTTCTACAGGTGCACCATCGAGAGCATCATGGTTGCATCACTACCTGGTATGGCAACTGCTTGGCCTCCGAACACAAGTCACTACAGAGGGTAGTGCAAAAATGTCAAGTTCCTTGGTGTCCACATCACCAATAAACTATTATGGTGCAAATACACCAAGATAGTCATGAAGAGGGGTCAACAAAGCCTATTCCCCATCAGCAGACTGAAAAGATTTGGCATGGGTCCTCAGCTGCACCATCGAGAGCATCTGGTTACATCACCTTCTGGTACGACAACTGCTCGGCATTCCAACCTCAAGGCGCATTAGAAGGTAGTGTGTATGGCGCAGTACATCACTGGGGCCAAGCTTCCTGCCATCCAGGACCTCTATACCAGGCGGTGTCAGAGGAAGGCCCTACATTTTTGTCAAAGACTCCAGCTACCCTAGTCATTACTGTTCTCTCTGCTACCACACGGCAAGCGGTACCAGAGCACCAAGTCTAGGTCCAAGGCTTCTAAACAGCTTCTACCTCCAAGCCATAAGATTCCTGAACATCTAGTCAAATGGCTAGCCAGACTATTTGCATTTCCTCCCCCCCCCCCACACCACTGCCAATCTCTGTTGTCATCTATGTATAGTCACTTTAATTAACTCTACCTACATGTACATACTACCTCAACTAACCCGGTGCCCCCGCACATTGACTCTGTACTGACACCCCCCTGTATATACTGTTGTTGTTTTAATGCTGCTCTTTAATTACTTGTTACTTTTATCTCTTATTCTTATCCACATTTTTTAAAACTTCACTGTTGGTTATGCGCTTGTAAGTAAGCATTGCACTATTGTATTCCGCGCATGTGATTAATAACATTTGATTTGAAGTGTTGTTTCTTTTATCAGTTCATGTGCCGTGGAATCGGTATGTGAAAAATCTCTACCCAGCTGTCAAAATTTTTGTCCTTAAATGAAACTGGTATATGTTTATATTTAATATATGGCAGACAAACAAGATCCATACCTTGCCCCTGCCTCCATTTCTGTTGTAATGCTCCAATCAGTTGGTTGTAACTTAGTATTGAGCAGAAAATTCCATATTTTCAATAGCTGCATATTTATATATAGTTTTTTATATATGTTTTACCTTTTAATTAACTAGGCAAGTCAGTTAAGAACACATTCTTATTTTCAATGACGGCCTAGGAACAGTGGGTTAATTGCCTTTTTCAGGGGTAGAACAACAGATTTTTACCTTGTCAGCTCTGGGATTTGATCTTGCAACCTTTTGGTTACTAGACCAATGCTCTAACCACTAGGCTACCTGCCAAGAGATAAATCCAATGTTTCTATTCATAATATCTTTAATACATATGATAAAATGTTTAACATTTACTGCATAAAGAATGTTTTTGTATAAATCAATATCTTTGAGTTTACCCATAATATTTGTTGTAATATTTGGAGCATAACATTTTAGTTTTAACAGGCTTTGTATGGCTTATGATAGTGATAGTTTTAATTATTATTTATTTTTTTACCCCTTTTTCATAGTGTCCAATTGTTGTACTAGCTACATAGGTACACTTCAACTATGACAAAATGAGAAAAAAAAATCCAGAAAATCACATTGTAGGATTTTTAATGAATTTATTTGCAAATGATGGTGGAAAATAAGTATTTGGTCAATAACAAAAGTGTATCTCAATACTTTGTTATATACCCTTTGTTGGCAATGACAGAAGTCAAACGTTTTCTGTAAGTCTTCACAAGGTTTTCACACACTGCTGCTGGTATTTTGGCCCATTCCTCCATATGCAGATCTCCTCTAGAGCAGTGATGTTTTGGGGCTGTTGCTGGGCAACACGGACTTTCAACTCCCTCCAAAGATTTTCTATGGGGTTGAGATCTGGAGACTGGCTAGGCCACTCCAGGACCTTGAAATGCTTCTTACGAAGCCACTCCTTCGTTGCCCTGGCAGTGTATTTTGGATCATTGTCATGCTGAAAGACCCAGCCAAGTTTTATCTTCAATGCCCTTGCTGATGGAAGGAGGTTTTCACTCAAAATCTCACGATACATGGCCCCAGTCATTCTTTCCTTTACAGTGGCCAAAATCTAAATTGCAGCTGGGCTGGAATAATACTCTATGGCCTTTCTCTTGCATTTCAAAGATGATGGTACAAAAAAAAAAATACAAAGGAACGGTTGTTTTCTTTCTTTGTATTATCTTTAACCAGATATATGCTGTTATATTCTCTTACATTCCTTTCACATTTCCACAAAGGTCAAAGTGTTTCCCTTCAAATGGTACCAAGAATATGCATATCCTTGCTTCAGGGCCTGCGCTACAGGCAGTTAGATTTGGGTATGTCATTTTAGGCAACAACAAAAAAGGGGGCGTATCCTTAACTTCTCTAGGGCAGGGGGCAGCATTTGGAATTTTAGATGAAAAGCATGCCCAAATTAAACAGTTTTCTACTCAGGCCCAGAAGATAGAATATGCAGATAATTAGTAGATTTGGATAGAATAAATACTAAAGTTTCCAAAACTGTTAAAATAATGTCTGTGAGTATAACAGAACTGATTTGGCAGGCGCAAACCCAAGAAAAATCCTTTCCGGAAGTAGGATTTTTTTGTTGTTGTTATAGTTTTCTATTCAATGCCATTACAGTATCCATTGACTTAGGACTCAAATTGCAGTTCCTATGCCTTCCACTAGATATCAACAGTCTTTAGAAATTGTTTCAGGCTTGTATTCCGAAAAATGAGGGAGTAAGAGCAGTCTGAATGAGTGGACCCTGCCGTGTCACAGAGCTTTTTCATGCGTGTGACCAGAGAGAGTGCCTTTCTTGTTTACCTTTTATATTGACAACGTTATTGTCCAGTTGAAATATTAGAGATTATTTAGGCTGAAAACAACCTGAGGATTGAATATAAAACATCGCTTGACATGTTTATATGAACTTTACGGATACAATTTGGATTTTTTGTCTGCCTGTTTTGACTGCGTTTGAGCCTGTGGATTACTGGAAAAAAACACGCGAACAAAACGGAGGTTTTCGGATATAAAGAGAGACTTTATCGAACAAAAGGAACATTTATTTAATAAATGAATGTCTTCTGAGTACAACCATATGAAGATCATCAAAGGTAAGGGATTCATTTCTATTCATTTTATCTCTTATCTCTCTGACTTGTGTAACTCTTCTACTTGGCTGGTGACTGTTTGTAATAATTTGTCTGCTGGGCTATGTTCTCAAAGAATCGTAAGGTATGCTTTCATCATAAAGCATTTTTTAAATCTGACACCGTGGTTTGATTCACAAGCGTCCCACATACCCTAGAGAGGTTAAGTTAATAATGCAGCCAGTTGAGGACTTGTGAGGCGTTTGATTCTCAAACTAGACACACTAATGTGCGTGTCCTCCCACCCCTCTTTCTATTCTGGTTAGAGACAATTTGCGCTGTTCTGTAAAAGGGAGCTGTACACAGCGTTGTACAAGTTCTTCAGTTTCTTGGCAATTTCTTGCATGGAATAGCCTTCATATCTCATACCAAGAATAGACTAATGAGTTTCATTAGAAAGTCTATGTTTCTGGCCATTTTGAGCCTGTAATCAAACCCACAAATGCTGATGCTCCAGATACTCAACTAGTCTAAAGAAGAACAGTTTTATTTCTTCTTTAATCAGGACAACATTTTTCAGCTCTGCTAACATAATTGCAAGAGGGTTTTCTAAGGATCAATTAGCCTTTTAAAATGATAAACTTGGATTAGCTAAAACAACGTGCCATTGGAACACAGGAGTGACGATTGCTGATAATGGGTCTCTGTACGCCTATGTAGATATTCCATAAGAAATAAGCCGTTTCCAGCTGCAATAGTCATTTACAACATTAATAACAATATCTACACTGTGTTTCTCATCAATTTGATGTTATTTTAATGCGCAAAAAAATTTGCTTTTCTTTCAAAAACAAGGACATTTCTAAGTGACCCCAATCTTTTGAACGGTAGTGTAGATCCAGTAAATCACACATTAATTGCAGTACATAGCCATCAGATCTGGTTCCATCATCTACCAGGCGTGATCTGCTCATGAATCAGAAGAAATGATGTGAAACAGTGGGTTGGACGGTGGAGCTTCCCTAAAAAGAAGACACTATGAATCTCCATATTTTAGCATAAATCTATATTAAGTAGGAAGAATAGAGATTGACAATCATGCAGTAGATTGAAAAAGTAAAGTAATTTATAGAATCTCTGTGTGCACAATACACTAGACATGAGAAGGACTGTGACCAGGTTGTATTCTATTAAGTATGTGGTTCTGTCTTCTCACATAGAAGTGCTGTATTTCATGACTCAGCAACCTCAAGATATGTGTTGGTGTCACTGACCAGAAGAAGCAGCAATATCCTGAAATATATGGATAGAATCTCAGAGAGGAGTTTGATGAAAAGACTTATGGAGGTTTTTTGATGATGATTCAATATGGAGAGAATCAAGTGAAATAGGAGAGCAATATACTGGTAAACAAATCTCTACTTCACAGGAAAGTTTTCAGACTGAAATCCTTTGAACTCAGAATGCATGTAGATCTCTGCTTAATACAGTGTGTTTTTTAATATGAAAAAAAAATGGTATCCCCATGTTCCCTTGAAAAGCTCAACAGTTGTTGTACTCCAGATGGAAACTATGGTTTGTAAATAATTAATCTGCTCCGGTATAAATCACAAATTAAAGGGGCTGGTTGGGAGGGTGGGTGGGGGGGGGTGTAATGAGATCAGGAGTCAGGATTCAGACATAATAATCCTAATGAAGTATGCCTGATTATAGGAAATGCTATTTCCCCTCAGAGGACCCAGAGTCCTTTGAATGCATGTGTTTTTAATCAGACAGAGTCTGACATCTGTGCCTTGGAATGTTCAAACACCTTACTCCAATCCATCAAACCTTATGGACCCCACCTCATCTCACATGCCTCCTCCCCACCGGCCCACTGAATATTACTGGTTTTACACTGGGTTTTAAACATCACTGTAGGTATATTTGGTAATGTGCAATTCAAATCCCCATCTCTTTTTAAGGCATATGCGTGTACCTTTGTAATTCACATACAAACAAAGAGGTTTGTCCGAGTCTCAAAGTAGCTATATGACTTCCCACAGGTGAAGGCGATGCTCTGACACACACCAACAGTGTCCAGGGATGTACTGTATGTCTCCACTTCAGTGAGTCGAATAGCAAGCCTCCCAGCAGCAGTTTCTTCTGAAATAAACATCTGTCCTATGCGGTGGTCTTCTCTGCTATGCTCTCCAGGCAGGCAGCTGAATAGATTGGGGAGACAGACAGGTAGATAAAGGCCTCATGTCCTCTCCACAAGGGAGATGCTTGGTGCTTGTTATGCTCACTACAACCAGGCCCAGCCCCTGTATCATTTGGTACACACAGTGTGTGGGGGGGAAAGGAGTTGAATCCTGTGCCAAGGGGCTGGGGCCCTTGTGTGTGAGACTGTGGGGGTTGCAGCTATAGCTGGTGATAGTAGTACGAGCATATGCCAGGCAGGCGTCAAGAAGCAGCCTGGCAGATCGTCCAGTGTGCCCCTAGTGATGTACCAGAGAGCTTCCAGACTTCACAGACAGCTTGAGACCATACAAATGTAAACTGGAGACATCAGTTACCTTCGCTGAGCTCAGAAAACCAGAATCAGGCCCTACCAAAAGTACACTACACGGACCTATACTACCATGTAATGTACTATTGGTCCTGTTTTTTTTTGAGGGCATGTGGGAATATTAAGTGGGAAGCACGCTATTCAGAAACACACAGGAAGCCAATGTTCTTTTGCTGTCATTTGTTCTTTAAGGAGAAAGGGGGTTAGGTTTAGGATTTGGTGTGATTCTCACCACTGGTCCATCTTCTCTGACAGAGAATATTATGATGGACAGGAGCTATGCCTACTTTCTTCTCTCTCATTCGTTCTCTATCCACAGTGCAGGATAAAAGTTCAACTCTGTGAACCCATCCTTCCACAATGGCCTGTAAAACACTATCTTCAAGGACAGCGCCAAAGAATATGGTCAAACTTTTGTTTATTACAAAAATGATTGCTTTTCCCCATGTCTTTTCCTGGAAGTAGTATAAGACCTTGCCTTAGAGAAAAGCACATCTATTGCCCAAATGCCATGCCACAATTAAAATCATTACAAATAAGAACATTTTGAACATTTAAAAATAAACAGAATACCCGGGTTATTCTTCTAGTGAGTTCTCTTAACAATCATCTTTTGAAAAGCTGTAATGCATGTCGAGACAACCCTATTGTCGCCTTTGTTACACTCTTCAAAAACTCTGCTGCCAGGCAAAAATACCCTTGTCCATTCAGCATGGGATGTCTGAGCTTGCTAAACATATCAAGGATCTTGCGGACCGCTTCCCAAGTCGTGCTTGAGGTGTCACTACAGACCCGGGTTTGATCCCGGGCTGTGTCGCAGCCGGCCCGAGACCGGGAGACCCATGAGGCGGTGCACAATTGGCCCAGCATTGTCCTGGTTTGGGGAAGATTTTGCCGGCCAGGATGTCCTTGTCCCATTGCACTCTAGCGACTCCTGTGGTTGGCCGGGCGCACGCACGCTGACACGGTCACCAGTTGTATGGTGTTTCCTCCAACACATTGGTGCATCTGGCTTCCGGGTTAAGCGTGCAGTGTGTCAAGAAGCAGTGCAGCTTGGCAGGGTCGTACTTCGGAGGATGCATGGCTCTCAACCTTCGCTTCTCCTGAGTCCATATGGGAGTTGCAGTGATGGGAGGCTGTAACTAGCAATTGGATATCACGAAACTGGGGAGAAAAGGGGGTAAAAAGTTTAACCTTGCAGACTAGTTTCATCCCATTGAGCACACACTGGTTGAATCAACGTTGTTTTCACATAATTTCAATGAAATTATGTTGAACCAACATGGAATAGACTTTGAGTTGACATCTCTGCCCAGTTTCAGGGGCTTAGTAGCCTCAAATGCAGATTACTTGCCTATTAATTAGCACATCGATATAACATCCCTGTCCCAGACAACTGGTCAAGAAATTGAAGGGTAAGTTATATTGAACAGAGAGCTCTATATCTGAATGTAGGCATACATTTAAGATGTAGAATATACACGCCCATTCCATGAATTAAACTCTGACCTACAAGCACCATCACCCACTGTCACAGGACACCACCCACTTTCCTCCTAGGCGGCTCAAATTACCCTGTCCCTATGTTCCATTTACCCCAAACCAGGTTAAGTTGTGCCAAGAGACCACTTTTTTTGGACAAGCTATGTTTTAAAAAATTATGTTTATATGAATTCTGATTATTTCCAGGGATATACAGTACAACATTCTGAAATATATGTAGATGTCTTTGTTAGAAAGAATACTTTATTTCCCTTGACGTAGTGATGCTGAATGTAAACATTGTCTCAACATACCTCACTCTCCCCTATCTGTGCTGTCATAATCTTTGCTGTAGACAATGAGAGGATGTGTGTGACGAATGCAGGAAGGATAGCTTTCCACCACCCTAAGTGTTTATGTAGCCTTTGTACCTGTGTGGCCGTAGGGGCCGTACACATTCACCTCTTTCAAAACATGAACAATGCAATGATGTCATCTGTCATCGATCGTCTTGGGCTTGACACATATCGGAGGATAGCGTCTCTGAGGATAGCATATCTGAGGATAGCAAGGTCAAGCTACTTCTAATAGCATGTGTGTGCCTGAGTCGGTGTTTTTTTGTGTGGGGGAGGGCAGTATCTCTGTGTACAGTATGAGCGTGCGTGTGAGTGCGTGTGTCAACCCAGTGAAATGGTGGAATGGAAAATTGTATTTCTTCCCATCTTAAGGCAAGCCTGGAGAAAAAAACTCCCAGCTCATAAGAAAGCAATGTGAGGTTTCGTTTCCAATGCCAGCATTTGTCTCTAATTCTCTCCAAGAGCCCTGAAGCAAAGCAGCAGCAAGGAGTACTAATATTGAAAAGTATACCTGCATTCAATTTTCGTTTATGAAGAAAAATAAACCTGCTTATTTTGGTGCCTGCAAAGTTTCTCCTCTCACTTCCTCAACAGTAAATCAAATCTTTCTCATCCATTTCAGTTTCTGTTATTTTTTTCTCTTCTTTGCAATCACCAAGAGTCCAAGAGCTCAAACTCATTCATTATGTCTTCATCTTCACTTGTTCATTGTTAGTTAATCATTTTCAAGGATATAGCTTGAAATCATTGTAGGTCACAACAATTCAAGCCACCAGTAAAGGTGATATGTGTATATAAAGCTTATTTCAATGGTATCAGGACAAGGACCATGAACAATGATCGGAAATGAGAATACTGCAACAAGGACATTCTACAGCCATCAAAGTTCTGTTCGAAGACAAAAGACCAATTTGGAGACAAATTGTTACTGTCAGAATGTAACCAGACTGATCAAGGTTGGGGCAGCTCCATTGTCCCCGAGAAAGGATCCGGAATTCCAATTCAATGAGCAATTTCCTGTGACTATGAGTTTGACAGAGAGGAGAAAGTGGTGAAAAAGCAGCCAAAGTCATCAGCTGAAGTGTCTCAAGGTTCTTTGTTTTAACAAATAACTAAATTATGACTAAACTTTTAAAAAGCCCAGTGAGAAGATGGCTAAATGTGCACGAACAAACAAGCAGAAATAAGTTGTGCAATTCCGCATCAGTCCAGTTTTCCATCAAAACATTTCAGGTTTTTTTGCATCAAAGATAAGCTTTACTTTACGTAGAGAAAGGACCAACTGTTTAAATGTTGCAACAACAAAAGTACACAACACCTATACAAGAAGAGGCCAATAGTTAGTAAGTTGGTGGTTGAAGATATCCCTCTAGTGGTGTGAGGGCTGTGTTTTGGCAAAGTGGGTGGGGTTATATCCTGCCTGTTTGGCCTTGTCTGGGGGTATCGTCGGGGCCATAGTGTCTCCCGACCCCTCCTGTCTCAGCCCCCAGAATTTATGCTGCAATAGTTTGTGTCGGGGGGCTAGGGTCAGGCTGTTAAATCTGGAGTATTTCTCCTGTCTTATCCGGTGTCCTGTGTGAATTTCTCGGAGTACCTAAGCCCTAGGACCATGCCTCAGGACTACCTGGCCTGATGACTCCTTGCTGTTCCCATCCACCTGGTTGTGCTCCTGCTCCAGTTTCAACTGTTCTGCCTGCGGCTATGGAACCCTGACCTGATCTTGTCCCAGACCTGCTGTTTT
The DNA here is from genome assembly GCF_018296145.1 of Oncorhynchus tshawytscha. NCBI lineage: Eukaryota > Metazoa > Chordata > Actinopteri > Salmoniformes > Salmonidae > Oncorhynchus > Oncorhynchus tshawytscha. The sequence continues at coordinate 20,170,867 of NC_056439.1, forward strand.
CAACTTTCTAGAGACAGTAGGTGCAGTGGAGATACTCTGAATGATTTGCTATGAAAGCCAACTGACATATACTCCTGGGGTGCTGACCCTTTGTACCGTCTACAACCACTGTGATTATTATTATCTGACCCTGCTGGCCATCTATGAACATTTTAACATCTTGGCCATGTTCTGTTATAATCTCCACCCCGTACCGCCAGAAGAGCACTGGCCACCCCTCATAGCCTGGTTCCTCTCTAGGTTTCTTTCTAGGTTTCAGCCTTTCTAGGGAGTTTTTCCTACCCACCGCGCGTGTCTGTACAGCACTTTGTGACATCAGCTAATGTAGGAACGGCTTTATAAATACATTTGATTGATTGAATAGTTCACCACTTTTATAGAAGTTACTCTCTCTAAGGACTTTCATAATCTCCAACATCTTTGATTTAGCTACAGCATTATGCCGCTGTTTTTATGCAAACACTGAGCACCTTGATAAATCCTGGCTCCTCTTGAAGTTGCGCTTTATTGCAACCCTCTCCTTTGTCTTGCTGATGGATTCGATTGGTCAATTTATGCACAAGTGCATTATAAATCATGATTACAGCCCTCTTTAGGAGCATGAATCACTGGGTGGATACTAGTGAAGAAGCTAACCTGGAATAGCATCGAAAGAAAGAAATGTCTCTTCAGAGATGGTTGTTTTTTTATGTCACTGTCCTGTACCTACACTAGCGTTTCTCAACCCTGGTCCTCGTGTACCTCCAACAGGTCACATTTTCACTGTAGCCCGGGACAAGCACACTTGATTCAACTTGTCAACTAATCATCAAGCCCTCAATGAGTTGAATGAGGTGTGTTATCCAGGGTTATGTAATACCCTTGTTAGAACCAACTATTGAGTTTATTTGTTATAATTCATTGGTATTAGATTTAAAAGGTGATTGAATTTCTCCCAAACTGTAATGTTGTTGATGCATTTCTATTGAAGAAATATTTATTTAATGTGTAAGTGAATATGTTGGTTTACTTTTAAGTTTAAGTTTTGACCAATAAGGTCTCTTGTTAAGCTGTGGCCAATGGGACTTGACCTGGTAACGGGAGGCCTGTGAATAAAAGAGATGGAGAGAGACGTTGAGAAAAGGATGGACATTACATTATGACTTTTATAAAAAGTAATTATTATAAAATTATAAAATTATTTAAAAAAATAACAAAACCCATACCTACAGAGTTTTGAAGGGAAATACCGATTTTTTTTTAACGAGTTGTTATAATTTTGTTAAGAAAGACTTAGTAAAGACTGAAGCTACCGTCTCATTGTGGAGGTATTTCACAGCCTTGAGGTTAGCCTAGCATTGTGTGACACCGAGAGAGAATTGCTTGGGAAAGATTAACGAGGTCATGTTCCCAAGGAATATTGGTTACTGCTAAAGAGTACTGTCTGCATTGATAGCTGTGTGTCACGTTCTGACCTTTATTTCCTTTGTTTTGTATTTATTTAGTATGGTCAGGGTGTGAGTTGGGGTGGGCAGTCTATGTTTGTTTTTCTATGATTTGATGTTTCGGCCTAGTATGGTTCTCAATCAGAGGCAGGTGTCATTAGTTGTCTCTGATTGAGAATCATACTTAGGTAGCCTGGGTTGCATTGTTTGTTTGTGGGTGATTGTCTATGTTAGTTGCTTGTGTCAGCACAGGTCTCATTTATAGCTTCACGGTCGTTATTGGTTTACTGTTTTTGTATTCAGTGTTCAGTACTTTCCTTAATTAAATATTCATCATGAACACATACCACGCTGCATTTTGGTCCTCCGATCCTTCTCGCCTCTTCAGATGTAGAGGAGGAAGACTGTGACACTGTGCTTGCTGTGGATCTTGTGAGGAAACCTGCACGGAACTGCCATACTTCGCTGAGGGAATATCTATGAGTAGTGAGTAATCACCACGGTCAGGTGCTTCGGGACTTTATGTGTGTAGTCAATTTTTTTTATAGCTCCAACGCGCTCCAACGGGTTAAGCAAGCTCGAAATAATTTGGTCATGGGTTGTGCAGGACTCATTGGGGATTATTATTTTTATTTATTTTGATGTGGTGCTTTGAAAATGTAATAATACACATCTTGAACCTTATGTATGTTGCCTTGGTGGAGTCATTTAATGTTTCAATTTGATGCATGGGAAAGTATATCCTTATACAATAACACAACTCTATAATCATTCCATCTGAAGTTAATACCCCAGTTGTCATCACCCTAGATAGTTTACAATAGATATTGGAGATGTCCTTCTCACCTAACATCTCATGCTGTTGAGATACTCTACGTAAGTTAATATCGTGAGAATCAAATTCGAGCCTGGTGAGAGGGTTACAGATACAACTAAAACGTGTATGGTTGGGGTTACTCGAGGACCATAGGTTGGGAAACACTGACCTATACCACAGTAGGTGATTGTGGTTATACTGAAGTCAATTCTTACAACACAAAAAATGTTCTTAAAACGAAAAATACACGTAATGTGATGAATATGTAATATGAAAAAGTAACTTACAGAATTTGAAAAACAATGTTAAAATATGACATTTGAATCAGTGTTTTATTTTATCTACTGTATTTAGCTGGTGAATCTCTGCAGAACGAAATGAGCTGTTCCATATTTCTCATAAGGCCTATACTGTAGTCAGCTTTGATTTCCGTTGTTAGCATGGAGCCGTTCCCCGGCAGTCCCACCATTGTTCTGAATCCCATCCCAGCTAAATGGAGCTCTGTGGGGCCAACATCTGTATTTAACTTGGCGAAGACCCAGCTCCAGAGCACAGGGCCCAGCTCCCAGCCTGGCCACAGTGTCCAACATAACAAAGCATTTATAACATACCCACACCATCATTCTCTGGTTTAAAGAGACACTGCCATAAAAGCAAAGTGCACTACTGATAGAACCAGCCATCAGCTCTCTCTCTGTTGCCCATGTACTTGGAGTGCATCCCAAATGGCACCCTATTCCATATATAGTGCTCTACTTGGTCAAACGTAGTGCACTATAAGGGAATAGGTTCCATTTTGGATGCAGACTTTTTTTTTTACTGGCCATGTGTGGTGGAAATTTGACTTGGCAAGTCAGCTACATGTTCTCCTACAGACAGCCCATCCAGGGAAGATTAAATAGTGAGCTCCTCTGCCAAGGCATAAGCCCAGGCATCCATGGCTGTGTTTTTTTAAAGTACGAACATGCAAAGAACAATTTTTTTGGCTGGGGTGTTTGTTATACTTTTTGTGGCTGAATGGTCAATAGATACGGCTGGAATTTCCAAGAAAAGGGGAAAAAAGTCAAGAGAAAGGAAAAGTGAGTGAAGCTTTCTCTTTGCACTAGTGGAAAGTTTTAAACCCCAACTTATTTGTGGTTTTGTTTAAGTAGTGAGTCTCACAGTCAGAGATGGCTGAGAAAGGGAAAAGCAGATGTTGAAGTGCTTGACCTTTTCACGCTTGAGTTCCAAATATCTCTAACAGTCTTCCCAGCGGGAGTTGTTTTATGCGAATGATGTCAGAATGCACTCACTGTTCCACAAGGTGATTTTTACGCAACAGTTAACCCGCTCTGCCTGCTAATCTATCTATAGGCTATGTTTCAACTTGTCAATTTCAAATTATTTTCTAACAACAGTTTGAATTGGGGTGTGTTCAGCCTCCTCATTAATTCACATAGAAGTAGCCCACTGTTGCAGACAATTTATGTTTGAGGCCTTACTGAGCCAGACAAACTTTCACTTCTCGCCCGAGCACTTCCCCAGTGATTCTGCAGATCAAGTATGCAGACATTTGCGCAGTCTTGCACAAACATTTCCCCCTGGCACATTTTCGTTGGACATCTGTGCGTTCCTATCAAAGTAAGTGCCTTATTTTCTGTATATCGTGTTGTCGTAGCATACAATATGTATGGAGCATAATGTATTTACAGTTTTATTCACGTTTTCAAGTACTGGTGCCAAATCATTCATTACGATTATCGCATAGATTATAATGGACACCTATTTGGTATATTATGGGGATTAGCTGTTCCAAAAGCACCAGCTAGTCTTCCTGGGTTCCACACAAAACATGACATAATACAGAACATTAATAGACAAGAACAACTCAAGGACAGAACTACATGAATAAAAATAAAAAGGCACACATATCAATACATACAAACTATCTAGGTCAAATAGGGGAGAGACGTTGTGCCGTGAGGTGTTGCTTTATCTGTTTTTTTAAACCAGGTTTGCTGTTCATTTGAGCACTATCACATGCAACAGAGTTCAATGCAATAATGGCTCTATATAATACTGTACACTTTCTTGAATTTGGGGACTGTGAAAAGACCCCTGGTGGTGTAAGTGTGTGTCAGATGTGTGTAAATTGACTATGCAAACAATTTGGGATTTTCAACATTAAAAGAAGTGATGCAGTCAGTCTCTCCTCAACTATCAGCCAAGAGAGACTGGAATGCATAGTATTTATATCAGCCCTCTGATTACAATTCAGGACAAGACGTGCCACCCTGTTCTGGACCAGCTGCAGCTTTAACTAGGACTTTCCTGCATTACTTGACCACACGACTAGACAATAATCAAGAAAAGACAAGAGCCTGCAGGACTTGCTTTTTGGAGTGTGGTGTCAAAAAGCAGAAAATCCCCTTTTTTTTTTTTTTTTTTTTTTTTTTACAACCATTGACTCTACAGTTGAAGTCGGAAGTGTCACGTCTGCTCCCGCTCTTCCCTTCCCCTGGCGCTTGATTACCCTGCATCACAGGCTCCTGCCATCATCACTCACACCTGCCCTCCCTCGTCACTTGCTTCAGCGTTATTGGACACACCTGGACTCACTTATCACCTGTTATTTCCTCCCCTATATTTGTCTGTTCCCCAGCTCTGTTCCCCGCAGCTGCATTGTATTGTTTTTGTCTTTTTGAGTTTGTTTATGATGCTGTTCCTGTCATCTCTGTCCATTACAATTAAATGTTTTACTCCACGTACCTGCTTCGTCTCAACAGCGTCATTCCGCATGACAGGAAGTTTACATACACTTAGGTTGGAGTCATTAAAACTTGTTTTTCAACCACGCCAAAACTATAGTTTGCTAACAAGAAATGTGTGGAAAATCGGTTAGGACATTACTTTGTGCAGGACACGTCATTTTTCCAACAATTGTTTAAAGATTATTTAACTTATAATTCACTGTATCACAATTCCAGTGGATCAGAAGTTTACATACACTAAGTTGACTGTGGCTTTAAACAGATTGGAAAATTCCAGAAAAAGATGTCATGGCTTTAGATGCTTCTTATATGCTAATTGACATCATTTGAGTCAATTGGAGGTGTACCTGTGGATGTATTTCAAGGCCTACCTTCAAACTCAGTGCCTCTTTGCTTGACATTATGGGGAAATAAAAATAAATCAGCCAAGACCTCAGGAAAGTTTTTTTGTAGACCTCCACAAGTCTGGTTCATTCTTGGGAGCAATTTCCAAACGCCTGAAGGTACCACGCGTACTATTGTTTGTATAGATGAACAAGTATAAACACCATGGGACTACGCAGCAGTCATACCGCTCAGGATGGAGACACATTTTGTCTCCTAGAGATGAACGATCTTTGTTGTGAAAAGTGCAAATCAATCCCAGAACAACAGCAAAGGACCTCGTGAATATGTTGGAGAAATTGGGTACAAAAGTATCTATAGCCATAGTAAAACGAGTCCTATATCGACATAACCTGAAAGGCCACACAGCAAGGCAGAGGCCACTGGCTTGTAAGCCGAAGAACACCATCCCAATCTCTGTAGTGCCTTACGGTCAGATGCCGAGCATTTGCCATACCAGGCGGTGATGCAACTGGTCAGGATGTTCTCGATGGTGCAGCTGTAAGACTTTTTGAGGATTCGGGGACACATGCCAAATCTCCTGATGGGGAAAAACGTTTATTGTGCCCTCTTCACGACTGTCTTGGTGTGTTTGGAAATTATTGATAACAAGAATTTTCCACCTCTCCCACACTAACTTTATAAAATTCAACATTCACAGCTTCAGGATAATTCTGGTTGAGGAAGATATATGTTCCTCTCAAGTTCTTTGCTCTTTCCAGAACAGCTAGCTTGACCACTATCGGCCTGGGCCTATCACCTGGGCCGGAGGTTGTTTTTCAGCCTGTGTGCGCACCTGTGTGCGCAACTTCCTGTTGTCAATCTTCAATTTCTCAGAGATAATTTCCCTTCCTTTGTCCTGAGACTACATCCAGGTCTCATGTGGAGATTCTGCAAATCTGTCCACAACCAAGTTCTGCCTTGATTGTCTGATTTCTCCATCATTATTATCATGGATTCACACACAGAACTGATGTCCTCTCTCAATGACTTACAGAATGCTGTCATCTTGCCGTTCGCCTGTTTCAACTCATCGAAGCCTACCCTGGGAGAACTGCAAACTGTTCTTCAGGTCCTGGACCTCTCCTGTCAGGTTGTCCATTCTTTTATTAGTTGAATCCACAAGTATTCGGACAAAACCCTTGAAGCTATTTTCTTGTTGTAACAACTGCTTGTAGAGAGACACCACTGTCCTCAACGGTACTCCCGCCGGCTTTGATCTTTGTCATGGTAGCTAGCAATGTAGATTATGCTCTTACTCCTACTTAGGTGTCAGGGAATATTGAAAATATACATACCCTTGTAAAACTGACCATCCTACCAATCCTCGACTTTGGCGACGTCATTTACAAAATAGCCTCCAATACCCTACCCAACAAATTGTATGCAGTCTATCTCCTCCTCTGACGAGGCGGTGTAACAAGGATCGGACCAAAATGCAGCGTGGTAATTTGGATACATGTTTAATAAAGAAAGAACACGAACAATACAAAAACAGTAATGAGAACCTAAACAGCCTAATCTGGTGCAAACTAACACAGATACAGGAACAATCACCCACTAAACACTCAAAGAATATGGCTGCCTAAATATGGTTCCCAATCAGAGACAACGATAAACACCTGCCTCTGATTGAGAACCACTTCAGGCAACCATAGACTTTTCTAGAAAACCCCACTATACCACAATCCCAATACCTACAAAAAAAACAAGACTAAATACACCACATAATAAACCCATGTCACACCCTGGCCTGACCAAAATAAAGAAAACACAAAATACTTAGTGTCACGCCCTGGTCTATCACAGTGCAATCCGTTTTGTCACCAAAGCCCCATATACTACCCACCATTGCGACCTGTACGCTCTCGTTGGCTGGCACTCGCTTCATACTCGTCGCCAAACCCACTGGCTCCATGTCATCTACAAGACCCTGCTAGGTAAAGTCCCCCCTTATCTCAGCTCGCTGGTCACCATAGCATCTCTCACCTGTAGCACACGCTCCAGCAGGTATATCTCTCTAGTCACCCCCAAAACCAATTCTTTCTTTGGCCGCCTCTCCTTCCAGTTCTCTGCTGCCAATGACTGGAACGAACTACAAAAATCTCTGAAACTGGAAACACTTATCTCCCTCACTAGCTTTAAGCACCAACTGTCAGAGCAGCTCACAGATTACTGCACCTGTACATAGCCCACCTATAATTTAGCCCAAACAACTACCTCTTTCCCTACTGTATTTCATTATTTTATTTTTTTTGCTCCTTTGCACCCCATTATTTTTATTTCTACTTTGCACATTCTTCCATTGCAAATCTACCATTCCAGTGTTTTACTTGCTACATTGTATTTACTTTGCCAGCATGCCCTTTTTTTGCCTTTACCTCCCTTATCTCACCTCATTTGCTCACATCGTATATAGACTTGTTTATACTGTATTATTGACTGTATGTTTGTCTTACTCCATGTGTAACTCTGTCGTTGTATGTGTCGAACTGCTTTGCTTTATCTTGGCCAGGTCGCAATTGTAAATGAGAACTTGTTCTCAACTTGCCTACCTGGTTAAATAAAGGTGAAATAAAAAAAATAAAAAAAATAGGAAGCTGGCTAGCAGCTAGTCTAGCTGCTACTCCAAATAGCTCCAGAGAGTAGCAGTCTGCAACTGATGCCAACTTGCGGGATCCTATGATGTGTGTAAAATACTTTTTTGATAGTACTGATTATGATGAGCTAATGCGTTTTGGGAGCTATGTGTGGGGCCATGTTTGTTGACATTATACAATGCATTCTGGTTGTCACGTAAGCGTCTGTCAGACCAAAGATGTTATAACAAAATGAAGTGAAGGAATGGTTCACTCATCTTTCAAGTAAACTTCTGGAAGTGAATGATTGTAGATGACACGCCCCCTTCAACATGCATACTGCAACAGACCTAACCCATCTTGTTTCCTCTTCTTATCTTTGGTTGATGTGAAAAACAAACATGGTGCCGAGCACAAACTACTCATCGTCAGATTACTTTCGATTTTTAGAAAGTGTTTTACTGAATTATTTCGACCAATAGTGAGCTCACAAGTGATGTGATGTTTTGTAAATGGTCATTAGCTAATTCATATTGTGGTTTCTGTCAGCCGAGAGTTAGCTAAATATGACCACTTGTGTTGCGTCAAATTTTTCCTCAGTTAGTGCTAGGACTAATGTAACCTACTTTTTCCGGGTTTGGATGATTGTGTTATGCTGTCGCTACTTCTGTGAATGTCTGAACATTGCATTCAAAAATAAACGGGTCACATTCAGGACATGACTGTGTTTGTGCAAAATGTTTCTGTGAAAAGAACTGTGTGGTCAGCTCAAATGCTGACTGCTGCATCAATCGATGTTCTAAGTAAGCGTTCTAATCACACCGGTTTGAGAGTACGCTGCAGGGACCACTGTAGGATGATCACACCCATTTGTTGGTATGGGTCAAAGGGTTAAAATGGGACCGAAATCAAATCAAAAAAATGATTCCAAAGATACTTTCTATTGCAGCCAATAAAACAGGATGTTTGTGTTACCAGGCCTAAAACCCACCAAGTTAGATTAGTCCCTAGAAATTGAAATTTGTGTGAAATATTTGGAAAATTCACAAAGCTAATATGTTAAACTGTAAACTTTATTAATACTGAATCTCAATTATATGGTATTGGGCAATACCTCACAGTTGCAAAATCCAAACCCCTTGATTCTATACTGTCAATTCCAATTGATTCAGCCAAACTCCTATCCCACATGAAATGTCCCTGTGCTCTGCTCACACATCAAGTCTTTTGACTACTCAACATGGGTAATAGCAATTTTACCAAGACAATGCACAATATCAATGCCACCTGGACATACGGTAGCTACCTATATTATGATATGCCACCTTAAAAGGAATACAGAACTCTATCTAAAATAATTTTGCTCATGAATCCCACTGACGTGAATGGATGAAATTGACTCATCTATTTTATATTTAGCATTTTAGTCATCTAAATGGAAGTAGTGTGTTCTGAGAAATAAAATCTGAGTCCCAAATGGCACCCTATTCCCTATATAGTGCACCACATTTGACCACTGCCCTCTGCTCTGGTCAAAAGTTGTGCACTATATAGGGATTAGGGTGCCATTTGGGATGCAGCTGAAGTGCTTTGTCTGTGATTTAAATGCTGCCAGGCACGAAGCCATGGTAGTGCTGACAGGATGCTGCCTGGATGTTTGATAAAGAGAGACATTAGGCAGGCAATGATCTCTGAATCACATAACTCACAGGAGGATCAAACGAAGGGGCGGAGAGATGGAGAGACAGACAGACAGACATAGAGATGAGAGAGACCGAGATAGACGGGGGTAAGAGAGGGAGAGAGACCGAGATAGACGGGGGTAAGAGAGGGAGAGAGAGTGAGATAGACGGGGGTAAGAGAGGGAGAGAGAGAGATAGACGGGGGTAAGAGAGGGAGAGAGAGTGAGATGAGAGGCAGAAGAGAGACAGAGAAAGAGGGGGAGGCTAAATGATAGATGGATCAGGAGAGAGAGGGAAATAGATGGAGAGATACATATATGGAAAGGCAAAGAAAGAAAGGCTGAAAGGGGACAATGTACTTATTAAATTGCTTAGCTGTCTCTCAACAGGCGTCTAGATGTGTCAAATTTCTCAAAGCCAACAAACTAAGCATGCCTTCATATACACACATTAATGAACATACTGTATCTCCTACTGCTAAGGAACCAGTAACACAAGTCTTGAGGTCAGACTGGGCATTGGACAAATATTATTCAAGTTCCATGCTATTCTCTGAACTCTACTGTAGATCAATAGGTGTTTATTTCTCTTCATATTAATTAGTGTTGTTAAAAGGGTTTCCTCTCTCTGATTTCCCCTCCTGTTGTGTCCGATTTATTTTGGGGGGGATGCACACTGAGGGTGAACGCTGTATCCCAAATATCATCCTCTCCCCTGTATAATTAACTACTTTTGACCTTAGCCCTATGGGCCCTGGTCAAAAGTAGTGAGTAGTGCACTAAATAGGGAATACGGTGCCATTTGGGATGCAGCCCCAAGGCTCCACTCGCGGGCCCAGCCTTGTCGGTCAACACCTTCAGTCCATGTCTCACAAACATGTATATCCCATGTGTCAAGAAAGTTCTCACGTATATACGCACCACTTATTCCTTCTCTACCTGAACCCCTGACTCCTCTCTTCTTGAGGGCTTCAACTTTGTTCACGGCCCCTTTTATCACGCTGTAGGGTTGAGCAACAACTAATTACCAACATCGACCAGATGGCTGATTAACAGTGGAAATTGCCGGGTTGATGCTTTCTGGCTTGTAAGAATGGATCTCTTAGAAGGAAGTCAATGGAGCATACTCGGAATCCTAATCATGCACTTTCCTTTCCATGGTCAGAGCGCGACCCTGAGTCAGTTCAGAGGTTCAGAAATGGAGGGCAAAATCCATATCAACACCTTGCGTTTCCCAACGGATCATCATTCTGTCTGTGATCTCGGCAGCTAAAGACAGAGTACTGGAGCACAAGTGCTGAAGACAAAAGGTTGTGGTCAATTCCATTTCTATTCCAATCAATTCACTAAAATAGCGGTAAGTAACTAAATGTTCCATTGCAGTATAAACTATTTATACAGAATATGGATAGTTAGATTTGCTAATTGAATTTTAAAAACCTGACATTGATATGGATCATGGATCACCGTCCCAGATTGTAAGTTACCTGACAAAGGCGGACACGTATTGCAAGAATGGGATAGAGAGATGGGAAGAGACGTAGAGTTGAGTGATTGAGTAAAGGGAGGGAGTAAAAGAGTTCGTAGATTGTGCATCACTAGCTCAAAAGAGTACACTCAAACAATCAGTGGACATTCACTTTATTTTCATTTCTCTGTGACACTGTCCAGGGATGGTGATATATGTCCCAAATTGCACCCTATTCCATATACTGTATAGCCCACATGGGCCCTGGTCAAAAGTAGTGCACTATATAGGGAATAGGATGTCTTCTGGGATATAACATTTACTGATGCTAAAACATGCTCTGCTATTCACATGTTTACATTAACTGGCCTCTCCTCTTCATGACTGGTTTTACTCTCTTCACTTTCTCACACAGAAACACATGCACACACACACACGTTTCATGCACTGACACTGTACACATGCACACACACATGCACACTTACCTCTCAGCAATGCATGACTAAGGCCCAGCTGTTCAGATGCCCAGTGCCAAACCCCGCTATCTCCTACCCCAAGCCAAACATCTCCTGACTAAGGCAGGGCCAAGACACAGCCATCCGTACTAAGCCTTATTTTGACTACAGACCACAATGGAAGAACTCAAGCTCAGCAGAATGACTCTATTATACTGAAGTGTCTACACGTTAATCCCTCATCTGTTGACTTTGGGTCAGTCAAGATGGACCAAAATGGATGAGGGTTTTTGTCTTGGATCCATGAGCAACTACCAAATGCTGACAGTATCCTTGTATGAATGCAGGCACTTACTGCTTCACAGCTGCATGACCTACAGGGAAATCTCTTTGACCTACAAAAACATGCATTTTACGATTAATTCAAGGACTGGAATAATTTTGACCTGTAAAAACGTACTGGCTTCAAGGATGAGTGATTTCATTTCCATTTCCACCACAGCCTATGGTCAAATGGCATTCATTTTTAGAACGCAAAGGGTTAAAGTACAATACTCTGGGCTTACTGCATCAGACCAGACCTGCCGCAGCATTTCATCATATGCCAGGCCTGTATATTTTTAGACTGACTGAGAAGACCCAGCTCAAAACATGACATTTGAAAGCCATCTCTGACGTCCACACTACTTTCCTCTCAGACAGCAGATAAATTATACACAACAATAAAAGAGAAGAGCACCCAAGAGCATCCACGCTGAAGCACCGCTTTGATTCAGACCTCCTGTTGCGCTACACTGAGCGCTCATACCCTGGCATGGACAGTATGAAGTTCTCCCCAGGTTACATCTAGGCTTCAGGAAGGATGAATGGTTTAGCTCTGAAGGAGAGTTGATGTTCTTTTGACAGCAACAACTGCATCCTAGCCTGCATGCAACAACATCAATCCTGACAATCCTTCCCCACATCATTGTCATGATACCCGACTTTGAGTGACACCCCTTCATGGATTCATGATGCTGTACTGTCTGTGTTTAATGTCAGTAGAGACATCTCCTGGCTTGTTTCGCCCCAGTTAACCCTTGTCTCTCATCTGTCATCCCTTCCCCTCCTCGCCTTTCTCCTCTCTCCTTTTTCCCCTCTCCTTTTTCCCCTCCCCTCTCTCATCTCACCCATCTATTCCCACTCTCTCCTCTCCCAACCAGAGTCAGGTTTCATAAATGAATCAGTCACACCAGATCCGTCTCCGTCATGTTTTCTTTAGAAGTCCGCTACCGACTCTCCAAATGCTCCCGACGGCCAGACCGGGATACACAGTGGGCTCAGAGGCCAAGGCCGCTATCTGGACAGATATCTAACGACGGGACAGGGGTTAGTCTACAGACACACACACACACACACACACACACACAGCAGTTTGGGTGGCTTATCTGAACCGATGATGAGTCAGTCTCTGGAGAGAACCCACTTAAACCCGCTGCAGTCTGAAGTCTGATTAGGCTCAAAGAACACATCTGAGGAAGAAAGAGAGCGAGAAAGAGAGTGAGAGAGAGATATGCTTACCTTTGTCTTGAATCGGCAGGCTTGTCCAGATCATCATGGCATTTGTAGTTATTTGTGATTAGCAGCTAATTAGCATTTCAAAGATGATGGTACAAAAAAAATACAAAGAACAGTTTTTTTTTCTTTGTATTATCTTTTACCAGCTCTATTGTGTTATATTCTCCTACATTCCTTTCAAATGGTACCAAGAATATGCATATCCCTGCTTCAGGGCCTGAGTTTACAGGCAGATTTGGGTATGCCATTTTTGGTGAAAATTGTAAAAAGGGGCGGATTCTTAAGAGTCTAGCTAGCTACATGCCAATGATTTGTTTAGCATAGCAATGTCTAATGAAATATAATTATTAGAATTAACAACTGGGTCAAAACATGATAAAATAACTAACAACCACCCCTCTTGGGTAACAACTTCAGAATGCAAAAACACATTTATGTTAATTTTTTTTAAAGTAATTCATATTTGTATAAATATGACGGAAACCATTTTATAAAAGCAGTAATTCCCTCAAACCCAGGAATTATTTGTGACAACTCCCTCCAAGGGCTGTATCCTGTCACAACTTCCGTCGAAGTTGGTGACTCTCCTTGTTCGGGCAGCGTTCAGCGGTCGACGATCTACGTTTCTTTTTCCATTTGTTTTGTCTTGATTGTACACACCTGGTTTCCATTATGTTATAATTTATTCCCTATTAAACCCTCTGGTTCCCACATGGTTTTGTGCGTATCTGTTCTTTGTTAAGTGGTCACTCTTTTGTGTCGAGTTAGAATATTTTTCCCTGTATTGAATTCGTTTGTGATTTATTTGAGTAAAGTAAGTTTTTAATAAGTTCTGTGTCCTGCGCCTGACTCCGTCCTATCAGCTGCACACTGACACTTGACAGAAACACGCACCTCGAAATGGAGTCAGCAGGTACCCCCAGTCCTCCGTTACCAGTGGAGGAGCGCATCCAGTAGCACACGACGATGCTCCAAAATCTTGGCACAGCCATGTATCGCTTGCTGCACACCATGGAACGATGGGAGAGAAGGGGGATTTCCCACATCCACTTCACCCCAATGCACACCACTGTCCACTCCTCCGTCACCGGAACCCAGTGGGATTCGGCTCTCGCTCCCGAGGGCATATGATGGGACTGCTGCCGGGTGCCAGGGGTTCCTGCTCCGTTGGAGCTCTACCTGGCGACCGTCCACCCGGCTCCCTCGGGACACGAGAGCGTGTCCGCCCTCATCTCCTGTTTGTCGGGGAGGGCACTTGAGTGGGCGAACTCCCGTATGGGGGAGAGAAGGAGCAGTGTCGGTCCACTATGAGGATTTCACCCGCCGGTTCCGGGCGGTATTCGATCATCCACCTGAGGGGAGAGCGGCGGGGGAACGGTAGTTCCATCTTCAGCAGGGGATAAGGAGCGCACAGGACTTGGCACTGGACTTCAGAACCCTGGTAGCCAGCGCGGGATAGAATGAAAGGCCCCTGATCGACCATTACCGGTGCAGTCTACGTGAGGACGTTCGTCAGGAGCTGGCATGCAAGGACACCACTCTTAACCTCGACCAGCTGGTGGATTTATCCATCCGGGCGGATAACCTGTTGGCCACCCGCGGGCGTCCGGATCGGGGCACATCCATTCCATCCCCCAGCACCTCCGACCCTACACCTATGGAGCTCGAAGGGGCTGCTGTAAGGGTGACCGGAAGGGGGGCTGTTTCCAGCACCACATGTGGCCTCAGAGGGCACACTGATGGTCGGTGCTGGGGAGGTTCCCCAGGGAGTTCGAGGCAGCAGGCAGGGCACTGGTGGATCATCCCAGGTGAGTAGGCACCCAAATCACCCAGAGCTTCCTGTTGCGCACATGTGTGTATGTACAGGTTGGAGAACAAGTATTTTATACACTGACGATTTTGCAGGTTTTCCTACTTACAAAGCATGTAGAGGTCTGCAATTTTTTATCATAGGTACACTTCAACTGTGAGAGATGGGATCTAAAACAAAAATCCAGAAAATCACATTGTATGATTTTTAAGTAATTAATTTGCATTTTAGTGCATGACATAAGTATTTGATCACCTACCAACCAGTAAGAATTCCAGCTCTCACAGACCTGTTACTTTTTCTTTAAGAAGCCCTCCTGTTCTCCACTCATTACCTGTATAAACGACACCTGTCCACACACTCAATCAAACAGACTCCAACCTCTCCACAATGGCCAAGACCAGAGAGCTGTGTAAGGACATCAGGGGTAAAATTGTAGACCTGCACAAGGCTGGGATGGGCTACAGGACAATAGGCAAGCAGCTTGGTGAGAGGGCAACAACTGTTGGCGCAATTATTAGAAAATGGAAGAAGTTCAAAATGACGGTCAATCACCCTCGGTCTGGGGCTCCATGCAAGATCTCACCTCGTGGGGCATCAATGATCATGAGGAAAGTGAGGGATCAGCACAGAACTACATGGCAGGACCTGGTCAATGACCTGAAGAGAGCTGGGACCACAGTCTCAAAGAAAACCATTAGTAACACACTACGCCGCCATGGATTAAAATCCTGCAGTGCACGCAAGGTCCCCCTGTTCAAGCCAGCGTATGTCCAGGTCTGAAGTTTGCCAATGACCATCTGATTGATCCAGAGGAGGAATGGGAGAAGGTCATATGGTCTGATGAGACAAAAATTGAGCTTTTTGGTCTAAACTCCACTCGCCGTGTTTGGAGGAAGAAGAAAGATGAGTACAACCCCAAGAACACCATCCCAACCGTGAAGCATGGAGGTGGCAACATCATTCTTTGGGGATGCTTTTCTGCAAAGGGGACAGGATGACTGCACCGTATTGAGGGGAGGATGGATGGGGCCATGTATTGCGAGATCTTGGCCAACAACCACCTTCCCTCAGTAAGAGCATTGAAGAGGGGTCGAAGCTGGGTCTTCCAGTATGACAACGACCCGAAACACACAGCCAGGGCAACTAAGGAGTGGCTCCGTAAGAAGCATCTCAAGGTCCTGGAGTAGCCTAGCCAGTCTCCAGACCTGAACCCAATAGAAAATCTTTGGAGGGAGCTGAAAGTCCGTATTGCCCAGCGACAGCCCCGAAACCTGAAGGATCTGGAGAAGGTCTGAATGGAGGAGGGGGCCAAAATCCCTGCTGCAGTGTGCAATCCTGGTCAAGAACTACAGGAAACGTATGACTCCAACCACGGTAAAGGAGATGCAGCGGTTCTTAGGATTTGCCAACTACTCCCGGAGGTTTATCTGGGGCTTTGGTCAGGTAGCGGCTCCCATTACCTCCTTGCTGAAGGGGGGACCTGTGCGACTGCAGTGGTCAGCTGGAGCGGACAGGGCTTTTGGTCACCTGAAGGCTCTGTTAACCTCGGCTCCCGTGCTGGCTCACCCTGATCCATCCTTGGCATTTATAGTAGAGGTGTACACATCCGAGGCTGGGATAGGAGCTGTGCTGGATCAGCGCAGTTGAGCGCAGTTGTCACACGGTACTTCCGAGATTCTCAGGCATTATTGCTGAAGAATTACACTTGAACTGCATATTCACCACTTTCTCCACTCATTCATGACTGCATCTCTATTGTAGATCGGAAACACACACTGGCCTGTTTATGTCTTAGACTTCTTTCATACAGACTATATAAAGAGCTTTACACTCCATGCATTCATTGGATCATTATGTTCCATCTATATACACACAGTTGTAAGGCATTGCACACAATAACAGATTTTATTCAGAGTAAACTGCCTTTCAGTGGATGTCAGTCAATTTAAAAAAATCTCTTTTTTTGTGTTAAACTCAAAATATATTTTAATTGGTCAAGTATTGGATAAGCTCACCCCTCTTCCTGAACCTGTGTTTTCAAATCAAATTGTATTAGTCACATGCTCCGAATACAGTGAAATGCTTACTTAGTGACATCACCAGGTGATAAATTGGTTAATAGACCAAAAACAAAGCGAGTGTCCAACCTACTGTATGCTCCAATAAGAGCTAGTTTAAAGTCTTCCACTCTCAGACTTTCCTAGTTAAGTTGTTTCTTGAGAAAAAAATGTTTGTTTTTAAAAAGCTACTTTTGTAAATTTTACATTAAGGTTCTTAATTGTTACCCAGACATTATTTAATATTGGGCCTTTAAAAAGGAATTGAACTCTGTGCTCAAATAGAAATAAAATGACTGAAAGTGCAGGAGCCTCTTTTGACTCGATACAGGTGCTTACGTTTTACTTGATGTCGATAGGTGTCCCACTGGCGCTAACTTCCGGTGAAATTGGAGGGCGCGCAATTCGTAAAAATGATGGATATTAAACATCTAGGTATGTACCAGCGCCTTACATCGGTTAGAAGCTTAAATTCTCATTAATCTAACTGCATTGTCCGATTTACAATACGCTTTACAGCGAAGCATGCCATGCCGATTGTTTGAGGACGGCGCCACACATCAAAATATTTTTCAAACAGCACAGGCTTTGTAAAATCACAAATAGTGATTAAATATTCACTTACTCTTTGAAAATCTTCCTCGGATTTGCAATCCCAAGGGTCCCAGATAAAACATGCATGGTCATTTTATTAGATAAAATCCTTCTTTATATCCCAAAAAGTCTGTTTAGTTGGCGCCATCGATTTGAGTAATCCACTTGTTGAGAAAGGAATCCAAAAAGCTACCACTAAACTTTGTTAAAACAAGTCAAATCACGTTTCTATTACATCCCCAGGTACCCTAAAATGTAATTAAACTATAATATTTCATAGAAAAGTAAAATTAGAAAAACTCAAAATTCTTCCCCGTTTGGGAAGAAACAAGCCTGAAACCTTGGTTAAAGACTGTTGACTTCTAGTGGAAGCCATAGGAATTGCAATCTGGGAGCTGGAATTGCATCGGCTGTTTAAAAAAAAAAACATTTAGTTGGTTTTTCTTTGGATTTTCTCCTACCATATCAATTGTTATAGTCTCATACATTATTTTAACATTTCTACAAACTTCAAAGTGTTTTCTATCCAATGGTATCAATTATATGCATATCCTGGCTTCTGGGCCTAAGTAACAGGCAGTTTGCTTTGGGCACGTCAGTCAGACAGGAAGTGGAGAAAAATGGACCCTAGCCTGGTTAAGGCCCCCACTCATAATCGCTATGCCATAACTTGTATAACAAGAACGACCTGCACGGTTTCACCATATTAGCATTATATTTATTAAGAGGAATTCACGACATTTGATATCTTTATCTTTGGGAAAATTCAAAACAATGTTTGGGTTACATGTTGTTGGTCACCCCATTCTCCTCTCTCTGATATTACAAACCTTTGAGAACAGAAACACAACGTAACTAAGGTGAATATGTGAATTTATGGGATGTATTGGGAGGTTGAAACATTATGTTTAAAAAAAACATGAGAACAGGAATTTAGGAAGTGCGATCATTCATTAAACACTACAAAAATAAAGGATATGCACCGCTTTTATTTTGAAATGAAACTTCTGATAACGCAGTCTTCAAGGAAACGAAACAGAAAAGAACATTTGACACATACTGTTATTACATTTGTGTCTCTTTGCGAATTTGGAATGCATCCGATAACGAGAAACTCTGATGTGATTTTCTATTCAAACACAACAATTAAAACAAATATTCAGCTTTGTGGAAACCGAGGTTAGGCTCTTCTGCATCTTGAAACACTTATCCCCCGATGTTATTGGAATTCATGTTCATGCAAAAATGTCTATTAAATTCTCAGAAAAATACATTGCAATACCTGTAAAACAGAGGCGTGCATGACTGTTATACCAAAAAAGCCTTATTGCTGAAAATACGTTTGAGGAAAGACAAGAATATCTCTCCCTTCCTCTTTCTGTCCCTCTACACCTCTCTCTCTCCCTGCCCCCCTTAGTATTTTGCTCCAACATCAATCCTGTATGTGGTATAGGCACCACTTGACTGCACACATCAATTTGTCTGTCAGCTTCTGCATCTCTCCTTTCATGTCGAAAATCCAAACATGTTTTTTTCATTAAAGAAGCACACAACTGAATAAATATGACACTCAGAGCAATAAATCAACATATATAGTGTCACTCATTTTCATCATAGAAGGATGTGAAACCGTTTTCTGTGAAATTGTGATACATACAAAAATGTATGACCTTCTTAAAAGATAATGTCATTGCTAAGAAAAATGATGCAATATGTACAATCGGACACATTTTCCTAATATTTTATGTTTCCTTTCATGTTTTCATCTTGATATTCTCATTTCCCGGTTGAGGTGCAGCAATTTGTCCAATGCCTAATTGGACAAATGTCTAATGCCTATTTTCCTGGCCAGCTCACATGGTCAGAGACAAATTCTGGGTTTAATTGCTAACTATAGCTATATATACTGTGTGTATATATATATATAGCTAAAGCTATAGTTTTCCCTGAGCATGTGACCAGACCAGGTAAAACTCCTGTCCCTACTAACCTCCTGACACTAATAATCCCAACAGGGTAATGTACACTAAAGTCTCAGGCTTCCCCCTAGTCAAAAATAGTGCACTATAAAAGGGAATAGGGTGCCATTTGGGATGTAGCCTAAATGTTTACCAACACGGCCTTCCATTCACCCCAAAGTAGAGAAGGTCTCACCCTCCTGATTTCGGTTTTAACAGATGGCGGTTGGCATTTGCGATGTTTGTTTCATGGCCACTGAACGACAGGCTACATCTGGCTCTGGCACAGCCTGCAAACCAGCAGCAGATGTACCAGCCACGTATACCTGCCACTCATCGGGAGCCACAGCTACATAAAAGCATCATTTAGCAACACAGCATCTTAAAGGTCCCTCACATCACCCAGGGATATAGAACATGTTAGAGGAGAGGAGAGGAGAATGAGAAGGGTTGAATCTGAAGGGAATGATTGTATGTATGAGTCACTGTGCTCTGCTCTGAAATGTGTATAAACTTGTGTGATTCTCTGTTGTAACATCAATTATTCTTGTTGTGGACGGTTTGGCTGCTTCCACCCTATTCCTTATATAAATAGAGCATTATATCTGACAAAGTTCTTACGAAACCAATAACTAGCCTATTGATTTTGCTGCACTCATTATGTCTCTGTATCTCAGGCCTAGCTACATGGTCTGTAACCTGATTTGATGTGTGCATAAATCTGAGAAGTAAGTGTACGCGACCAGGTGCTGAATATATGTACCCATGACACAGCAACCTTATCAACCAGCTCCTTCTTGGCCTCTTGGCCAGCCAGTCCGAGCGGATTGTTAGTTGTTTAGATGGTGACAAAAATAAACATTAAAACTTAACTACAAACAGGCATGCCCAAACTAAAGACTCAAAACCAAACAAAAGGCCTCGTGGCCTTTTACTTCTTGATTTAAAACATTCAACACTATAATTTATTAAAGGATATATTCGGATGAGTCTTGAAAACGCTGAACAGTCATAAGAATCCTCACACCGTGCTTAGATTCAACAGATGAATCTTAAATGAATGATATCTCAAGGTTTGTATGTTTGACTGTACAGAGTTATCCTGTGAATAATGACTTTACTCAACACAATAACATTTGCACAGTCCTGTAAATAAGGACAATGACTCCACTCAATACAATACACAGACTGCGCTAACTAACTGGAGGAAAGGGATCTGTAGGGATGGAATTCATTTATGGCATGTGTCACAAATTGCACACTATTCCCTACATTTGACCAGAGCCCAATTGGCCATGGTCAAAGATAGTGCACTATATAGTTAATACGTTGTTATTTAGGACGCACCCTAACTGTCACGTCCTGACCTTAGATCCTTGTTTTATGTCTCTATTTTAGGTTGGTCAGGGTGTGAGTTGGCGTGGGCATTCTATGTTTTGTTCTATATTTGTATTTCTATGTGTTTGGCCTGGTATCGTTCCCAATCAGAGGCAGCTGTCAATCGTTGTCTCTGATTGAGAACCATACGTAAGCAGCCTGTTTTCTACCCTTGAGTTGTGGGTAGTTGTTTTCTGTTTCGTATCTGTACCAGACAGAACTGTTTCGGTTTCGTTTGTTCACATTGTTGTTTTTGTATTTTTCAGTGTTCTATTACAATAATTATGAACGCTTACCACGCTGCATATTAGTCCGATCTTGACTACTCTTCCTCAGACGAAGAAAAGAATCGTTCCACTAACCAAATGTAATAAACTCTGGAGAAGAATCCGTTTCTTTCAGCCTTGGATTGAGAATTATCATGAAAAAGAATGAATGACTGTGCTGACAAAAAGGAGTGTAGTATTTGACTCACGTCACCTATAATGATGTAATGCGTTTAATTGATAATCTGATGTTCTATCGAATAAAAACTTTACTGAATAAGTGATGAAATGTCCTTGTTAGTTTGATTTAGTCATGCCTAATTGCTTACCTTCCGGAAGAGTTTAAGCTCCTCAACTGCTGAAAAACGCTTCTCAAAATGACGGCAGAAACATTGATGTGTATTAGACACCATGCTTGCTGTGCAAATTACAATTATTATTTTCAGGGTGCCTGAATTTATGTCAAATTTATTTTCAAATCAAATGTATTCATAAAGCCCAATTTAGATCAGCTGATATCTCAAAGTGCTGTACAGAAATCCATCCTAAAACCCCAATCAGCAAGCAATGCAGGTGTAGAAGCACAGAGGCTAGGAACAACTCCCTAGAAAGGTCAAAACCTAGAGAGGAACCAGGCTATGAGGGGTGGCCAGTCCTCTTCTGGCTGTGCCGGGTGGAGATTATACCAGAACATGGCCAAGATGTTAAAATGTTCATAAATGACCAGCATGGTCAAATAATAATAATCACAATGTTTGTCGAGGGTGCAACAGGTCAGCAACTCAGGATCAATTGTCAGTTGGCTTTTCATAGCCGATCATTGAGAGAATCTTTATGAGAGTATCTCTCCTGCTGTCTCTAGAGAGTTGAAAACAGCAGGTCTGGGACAGGTTGGCACGTCCGTTGAGCAGGTCAGGGTTCCATAGCCGCAGGCAGATCAGTTGAAACTGGAGCAGCAGCATGGCCAGGTGGATGGGGACAGCAAGGAGTCATCATGCCAGGTAGTCCTGAGGCATGGTCCTAGGGCTCAGGTCCTACGAGAGAGAGAAAGTAAGAAAGAGAGAATTAGAGAGCATACTTAAATTCACACAGGACACCGGATAAGACAGGAGAAATACTCCAGATATAACAGACTGACCCTAGCCCCCCGACACAAACTACAGCAGCATAAATACTGGAGGCTGAGACAAGAGGGGTCAGGAGACACTGTGGCCCCATCCGATGATACCCCTGGACAGGGCCAAACAGGCAGGATATAACCCCATCCACTTTGCCAATGCACAGCCCCCATACCACCAGAGGGACATCTTCAACCACCAACTTACCATCCTGAGACAAGGCCGAGTATAGCCCACAAAGATCTCTGCCATGGCACAAGCCAAGGGGGGAGCGCCAACCCAGACAGGAAGACCACGTCAGTGACTCATCCCACTCAAGTGATGCACCCCTACTAGGGACGGCATGGAAAAGCCCCAGTAAGCCAGTGACTTTAACCCTATTACAGGGGCTGAGGCAGAGAATAACAGTGGAGAGAGGGGAACCGGCCAGGCAGAGACAGCAAGGGTGGTTCGCTGCTCCAGTGCCTTTCCATTCACCTTCACACTCCTGGACCAGACTACACTCAGTCATAGGCCTTACTGAAGAGATGAGTCTTCAATAAAGACTTAATCGAAAGATAACAGCTCTATAAATATTATTTTGTGGTGTCCCGACTCTCTAGTTAATTACATTTACATGATTAGCTCAATCAGGTAATATTAATTACGGAGAAATTATTTTATAGAATAGCATGTCATATCACTTAGTCTCAACCTTTAATTAAACTCTTAAAGACCTAGTAATATTTTACATCAATAGCAGTCAATATTAATCGTCCTCTTAATTCAGTCTCATCTGAAAGTTGTAAATTCTTGGTTATCTGCACGAACCCTGGCTAACAAGTTGAATCAGCAATACAAATTGGGTTTGATTATTTATTTACTAATCACACAGAATTACACATACACATAATTAAATCATAACTTGATTACAAATTACGTCATAAAGGAAAACGTCTCTAGCGGGCGGAACAGATATGACAGCTTGTTACACAAAAGAAAAGGGCTGGGTTTCAGTGAAAGAGCGGGAAGACTGAGGAACAAATGGCAAAGCTGTGCTATCATAAATACAGAATCTTATGCATTCTAAATTACCACCCATTTGGAAAAGGAAAATGCAATAAATATTTACTCTGAGCTGCGCTTCGGTAAGTTGGTGGTAGATGCAAGGCCGTGTTGCCCAACCAAGTCCTTTGAAGAATGTTCCTGCTGGTAATTGCATACGTTGTAGTAACGTTGTTGTGTGGTAGATGGGATACTCTGTCTGTTCCTTCCTAACCCCCGTTTGCATGTACTGTTGCTAACTCAACGGCTAGCAGGTATCACTTCTGTAGTGTATAAGAGTTCAAAGTTCATACCATTCGCAACCAAAGCTCACGCTGATGTTGGCTTCGTTCTGTAGTTATTATCTGAACCATTCTGACATCGGACCGTCGTCCAAACATCCTCGGAACTGGAGGTTATATTGTCGTCAAGGCTTTATATAGGAAAGGAGAGGGGGCATGTTTGAAAAGTTTTATAGCCCATGTCCCTTCACAGGGGCGGGCCACTGATTGAGCAGAGCCCTATCTTATGAAAACCCAAATCTCAAGTTTTAGAAGCTAAAATCACATTTCATCCCATCACGAATCATTTCATATACAAACATTTAAATTGAACAACAATTCCATGTGAATCCGATAACTCTGTGTAGACTTTCCACTGTAGAGTTTATGTCATCTTATCATTGATGAGAATGTCTCAGATGACAACCGAACTGACATCATATTCATTAAGTACCACCGCATATGTTCAATTGGTCAGATTACCAGAATATTGTTCATTTCCCCCATCTTCTGATGTTCCCAGAATCTCTATGTTAACCAAGGGTTTGCAAATGTAACATCAGTAGGGTAGAGAAAGGAAAAAGGGGGGAAGAGGTATTTATGACTATCATAATGTTTTTTTTTTTTTCCCAAGGTGGCATAGCAGTTCAGACGTCTTTTGTCCTCGTCTTGTCGTGTCCTGTATATATATATATATTTACAACTTTTTTCACATACATTTTATTTTTATTTTCCATCAACTCATCTTCAAAACACTCTCCTGCAACCCGCCTCACCAATTTATATTTATAAAAAAGTATTATTTACCTCAAATCTGTAATCCTCCAAGAAGCTAGCCAGAAACTCCAAGAAGCTATCCTGAAACTAGCCAGAAACTAATCCAGAAGCTAATCAGAAGCTAGTTCAGAAGCTAGTTAGCTTCTTTACTGGCAAATCGTTAGTATTCAGCTAACCACGGTTTGTGGTCATCAGCTATCCTTTAGCTCGAAAATCTATCGCCAGTTCTGTACGGCGCAGCGCGGTTCGGAACGGATCATACCGGACCAATTTTTCTCTCCATGTCCCTGGATTTCGACTGCTCTCTGGACATTCATACCCGGATCTCACAGCTAGCTAGCTGCCATCCATGTGACTATCGGCCTTCGTCGATTCCGGAGCAAACATCAATTATTCCGGAGCTAGCCAGCTCCGTCAATCACTCCTGAGTTCCATCAATCACTCCTGGGCTGCAGTCACCTATCCCTACCCGTTTTACTGCCTACGCGGAGCCCCACCGGGCCTTCACAACTGGACTGCCGACGTTATCTACCCGAAGGAGATCCGGCTGGCTCCTCCGTCGCGACGTTACCTGAATGCCCATCTGCGGCCTGCTAACCGTTAGCTGTCTTACCGGCTGCTATCTGAATAGACAATCGGACAATTTCTTTATTTTTATTATTATTATGTTTTCTTCTTGGGCCTCTATAACTATATCTATCGTTTTTATTTTTGTTGTTGTTGTGTGATTTGGATTAATCCCCTCTACCACACGGAACCCCACTAATCTACTGACGGAACGCAAGAGGTGGCTAACAACAGACCTCCATCCTATGCTAGCTTGCTACCGATGGCCTGGCTAGCTGTCTAAATCGCCGTGACCCCCAACCAACCTCTCCACTCACTGAACCCTTTTGATCACTCGACTAAGCATGCCTCTCCTTAATGTCAATATGTCTTGTCCATTGCTATTCTGGTTAGTGTTTATTGGCTTATTTCACTGTAGAGCCTCTAGTCCTGCTCACTATACCTTATCCAACCTATTAGTTCCACCACCCACACATGCAATGACATCTCCTGGTTTCAATGATGTTTCTAGAGACAATATCTCTCTCTTCATCACTCAATACCTAGGTTTACCTCCACTATATTCACATACTACCATACCTTTGTCTGTACATTATACCTTGATGCTATTTTACCGCACCGAGAAACCTCCTTTTACTCTATGTTTTACTCTAGACGACCAATTCTCATAGCTTTTAGCCGTACCCTTATTCTACTCCTCCTATGTTCCTCTGGCGATGTAGAGGTGAATCCAGGCCCTGCAGTGCCTAGCTCCACTCCTATTACCCAGGCGCTCTCTTTTGACGACTTCTGTAACCGTAATAGCCTTGGTCTCATGCATGTTAACATTAGAAGCCTCCTCCCTAAGTTTGTTCTATTCACTGCTTTAGCACACTCTGCCAACCCGGATGTTCTAGCTGTGTCTGAATCCTGGCTTAGGAAGACCACCAAAAATTCAGAAATTTTAATTCCAAACTACAACATTTTCAGACAAGATGGAACTGCCAAAGGGGGCGGTGTTGCAATCTACTGCAAAGATAGCCTGCAGAGTTCTGTCCTACTATCCAGGTCTGTACCCAAACAATTTGAACTGATTGCCCCCCATCTATCTTCAGAGTTTGTGCTGCTAGGCGACCTAAACTGGAACATGCTTAACACCCCAGCCATCCTACAATCTAAACTTGATGCCCTCAATCTCACACAAATTATTAATGAACCTACCAGGTACCTCCCCAAAGCCTTAAACACGGGCACCCTCATAGATATCATCCTAACCAACTTCCCCTCTAAATACACCTCTGCTGTCTTCAACCAAGATCTCAGCGATCACTGCCTCATTGCCTGCATCTGTAATGGGTCAGCGGTCAAACGACCTCCACTCATCACTGTAAAACGCTCCCTGAAACACTTCTGCGAGCAGGCCTTTCTAATCGACCTGGCCGGGGTATCCTGGAAGGATATTGATCTCATCCTGTCAGTAGAGGATGCCTGGATATTTTTTTTAAAATGCCTTCCTAACCATCTTAAATAAACATGCCCCATTCAAGAAATTTAGAACCAGGAACAGAGATAGCCCTTGGTTCTCCCCAGACCTGACTGCCCTTAACCAACACAAAAACATCCTATGGCGTTCTGCATTAGCATTGAACAGCCCCGTGATATGCAGCTGTTCAGGGAAGCTAGAAACCATTATACACAGGCAGTTAGAAAAGCCAAGGCTAGCTTTTTCAAGCAGAAATTTGCTTCCTGCAACACTAACTCAAAGTTCTGGGACACTGTAAAGTCCATGGAGAATAAGAACACCTCCTCCCAGCTGCCCACTGCACTGAAGATAGGAAACACTGTCACCACTGATAAATCCACCATAATTGAGAATTTCAATAAGCATTTTTTCTACGGCTGGCCATGCTTTCCACCTGGCTACTCCTACCCCGGTCAACAGCACTGCACCCCCAACAGCAACTCGCCCAAGCCTTCCCCATTTCTCCTTCTCCCAAATCCATTCAGCTGATGTTCTGAAAGAGCTGCAAAATCTGGACCCCTACAAATCAGCCGGGCTAGACAATCTGGACCCTTTCTTTCTAAAATTATCTGCCGAAATTGTTGCCACCCCTATTACTAGCCTGTTCAACCTCTCTTTCGTGTCGTCTGAGATTCCCAAAGATTGGAAAGCAGCTGCGGTCATCCCCCTCTTCAAAGGGGGGACACTCTTGACCCAAACTGCTACAGACCTATATCTATTCTAACGTGCCTTTCTAAGGTCTTCGAAAGCCAAGTCAACAAACAGATTACCGACCATTTCGAATCTCACCATACCTTCTCTGCTATGCAATCTGGTTTCAGAGCTGGTCATGGGTGCACCTCAGCCACGCTCAAGGTCCTAAACGATATCTTAACCGCCATCGATAAGAAACATTACTGTGCAGCCGTATTCATTGACCTGGCCAAGGCTTTCGACTCTGTCAATCACCACATCCTCATCGGCAGACTCGACAGCCTTGGTTTTTCAAATGATTGCCTCGCCTGGTACACCAACTACTTCTCTGATAGAGTTCAGTGTGTCAAATCGGAGGGTCTGCTGTCCGGACCTCTGGCAGTCTCTATGGGGGTGCCACAGGGTTCAATTCTTGGACCGACTCTCTTCTCTGTATACATCAATGAGGTCGCTCTTGCTGCTGGTGAGTCTCTGATCCACCTCTACGCAGACGACACCATTCGGGATACTTCCGGCCCTTCTTTGGACACTGTGTTAACAACCCTCCAGGCAAGCTTCAATGCCATACAACTCTCCTTCCGTGGCCTCCAATTGCTCTTAAATAAAAGTAAAACTAAATGCATGCTCTTCAACCGATCGCTACCTGCACCTACCCGCCTGTCCAACATCACTACTCTGGACGGCTCTGACTTAGAATACGTGGACAACTACAAATACTTAGGTGTCTGGTTAGACTGTAAACTCTCCTTCCAGACCCATATCAAACATCTCCAATCCAAAGTTAAATCTAGAATTGGCTTCCTACTTCGCAACAAAGCATCCTTCACTCATGCTGCCAAACATACCCTTGTAAAACTGACCATCCTACCAATCCTCGACTTTGGCGATGTCATTTACAAAATAGCCTCCAATACACTACTCAACAAATTGGATGCAGTCTATCACAGTGCAATCTGTTTTGTCACCAACGCCCCATATACTACCCACCATTGCGACCTGTACGCTCTCGTTGGCTGGCCCTCGCTTCATACTCGTCGCCAAACCCACTGGCTCCATGTCATCTACAAGACCCTGCTAGGTAAAGTCCCCCCTTATCTCAGCTCGCTGGTCACCATAGCATCTCCCACCTGTAGCACACGCTCCAGCAGGTATATCTCTCTAGTCACCCCCAAAACCAATTCTTTCTTTGGCCGCCTCTCCTTCCAGTTCTCTGCTGCCAATGACTGGAACGAACTACAAAAATCTCTGAAACTGGAAACCCTTATCTCCCTCACTAGCTTTAAGCACCAACTGTCAGAGCAGCTCACAGATTACTGCACCTGTACATAGCCCACCTATAATTTAGCCCAAACAACTACATCTTTCCCAACTGTATTTAATTTTAATTAATTTATTTATTTTGCTCCTTTGCACCTCATTATTTTTATTTCTACTTTGCACATTCTTCCATTGCAAAACTACCATTCCAGTGTTTTACTTGCTATATTGTATTTACTTTGCCACCATGGCCTTTTTTGCCTTTACCTCCCTTCTCACCTCATTTGCTCACATTGTATATAGACTTGTTTATACTGTATTATTGCCTGTATGTTTGTTTTACTCCATGTGTAACTCTGTGTCGTTGTATCTGTCGAACTGCTTTGCTTTATCTTGGCCAGGTCGCAATTGTAAATGAGAACTTGTTCTCAACTTGCCTACCTGGTTAAATAAAGGTAAAATAAAATAAAAATAAATAAAAAATAAACCTACCCCTAGGCCAACGTCATGACAGTAGGCAGACCATTCCATAAAAATGGAGCTCTATAGGAGAAAGCCCTGCCACCAGCTGTTTGCTTTCAAAATTCTAGGGACAATTAGGAGGCCTGCGTCTTGTGACCGTAGCGTACGTGGAGGTATGTGCGGCAAGACCAAATTGAAAAGATAGGTAGGAGCAAGTCCATGTAATGCTTTGTAGGTTAGCATTAAAACATTGAAATCAGCCCTTGCCTTAACAGGAAGCCAGTGTAGGGAGGCTAGCACTGGAGTAATATGATCAAATTGTTTGGTTCTAGTCAGAATTCTAGCAGCTGTAAGTTACCACTAACTTAAGTTTATTTAGTGCTTTAGCTGGGTAGCTGGAATGTAGAGCATTGCAGTAGTCTAACCTAGAAGTAACAAAAGCATGGATACATGTTTTTGCCACATTTTTAGACAGAAAATGTCAGATTTTTGCAATGTTATGTAGATGGAGAGAGAGATCAGGGTCCAGAGTAACGCCGAGGTCCTTCAGTTTTATTTGAGATGACTGTACAACCATCAAGATTAATTGTCAGATTCAACAGAAGATCTCTTTGTTTCTTGGGACCTAGAACAAGCATCTCTGTTTTGTCCAAGTTTAAAAGTAGAATGTTTGCAGCCATCCACTTCCTTATGTCTGAAACACAGGCTTCTAGCGAGGGCAATTTTGGGGCTTCACCGTGTCTCATTGAAATGTACAGCTGTGTGTCATCCGCATAGCAGTGAAAGTTAAAATTATGTTTTTGAATGACATCCCCAAGAGGTAAACTATATAGTGAAAACAATAGTGGTCCTAAAACGGACCCTTGAAGGACATTGACATTTACAGTTGATTTGCCAGAGGACAAACCATCCACAGAGACAAACTGATATCTTTCCGACAGATAAGATCTAAACCAGGCCAGAACTTGTCCGTGTAGATCAATTTGGGTTTCCAATCTCTCCAAAAGAATGTGGTGATCGATGGTATCAACAGCAGCACTAAGGTCTAGGAGCACGAGGGCAGATGCAGAGCCTCGGTCTGACGTCATTAAAAGATCATTTACCACCTTAACAAGTGCAGTCTCAGTGCTATGATGGGTGTCACGTTTGTTGTATGAGTGAGACCAAGGCGCAGCGGGGTATGCTTACATTCTCCTTTTAATGAATGAAACACTTAACAAAACAACGCCGAAATGTGAAGCTATAGAAATTAGTGCAGACAGGCAACTAAACATAGTCAAGATCCCACAACACAAATGAGGGAAATGCCACTTTTAGTGAGTTTGGTACACATCCGATGGATAGAGAGCCGTTTATTATGTTCAACATAGGAGGGCCAAGCACAGGAAGCAGCTCTTTCAGTAGTTTAGTTGGAATAGGGTCCAGTATGCAGCTTGAAGGTTTAGAGGCCATGATTATTTTCATCATTGTGTCAAGAGATATAGTACTAAAACACTTTAGTGTCTCCCTTGATCCTAGGTCCTGGAAGAGTTGTGCAGACTTAGGACAACTGAGCTTTGGAGGAATACGCAGATTTAAAGAGGAGTCCATAATTTTCTTTCTAATGATCATGATCCTTTCCTCAAAGAAGTTCATGAATTTATTACTGCTGAATTGAAAGCCATCCTCTCTTGGGGAATGCTGCTTTTTAGTTAGCTTTGTGAAAGTATCAAAAATACATTTTGGATTGTTCTTATTTTCCTCAATTAAGTTGGAAAAATAGGATGATCGAGCAGCAGTGAGGGCTCTTCGATACTGCATGGTACTTGCCAAGCTAGTCTGAAGACTTCTAGTTTGGTCTGGCACCATTTCCGTTCCAATTTTCTGGAAGCTTGCTTCAGAGCTCTGGTATTTTCTGTTTACCAGTGAGCTAGTTTCTTATGACAAATGGTTTTAGTTTTTAGGGGTGCGACTGCATCTAGGGTATTGCACAAAGTTAAATTGAGTTCCTCAGTTAGGTGGTTAACTGATTTTTGTCCTCTGATGTCCTTGGGTAGGCAGAGGGAGTCTGGAAGGGCATCAAGTCATCTTTGGGTTGTCTGAGAATTTATAGCATGACTTTTGATGATCCTTGGTTGGGTTTTGAGCAGGTTATTTGTTGCAATTGCAAATGTAATAAAAGGGTGGTCCGATAGTAAAGGATTATGAGGAAAAATATTAAGATCCACAACATTTATTCCATGGGACAAAACTAGGTCCAGAGTATGACTGTGGCAGTGAGTAGGTCCGGAGACATGTCGGACAAAACCCACTGAGTCGATGATGGCTCCGAAAGCCTTTTGGAGTGGGTCCGTTGACTTTTCCATGTGAATATTAAAGTCACCAAAAATGTGATATTATCTGCTATCACTACAAGGTCCGATAGGAATTCAGGGAACTCATTGAGGAACGCTGTATATGGCCCAGGAGGCCTGTAAACAGTAGCTATAAAAAGTGATTGAGTAGGCTGCATAGATTCATGACTAGAAGCTCAAAAGACGAAAACATTAATTTTTTTATTTAAAATTTGCTATCGTAAATTTTAGCAACACCTCCGCATTTTGGGATGCGCGGGGGATATGGTCACTAGTGTAACCAGGAGGTGAGGCCTCATTTAACACATTAAATTCATCAGGCTTAATAAGCCATGTTTCAGTCAGGCCAATCACATCAAGATTATGATCAGTGATTAGTTCATTGACTATAACTGCCTTGAAAGTGAGGGATCTAACATTAACCTCTCTGAACCACCCAAAACGGTTCCGGGATAATTGTCATCAGCAACGCTGAATAGCATAGCGCCACAGTCAAATAATATTACTAGAAAATATTCATGAAATCACATGTGCAATATTGCAAAACACAGCTTAGCCTTTTGTTAATCCACCTGTCATCTCAGATTTTGAAATTATGCTTTACAGCGAAAGCAATACAAGTGTTTGTGTAAGTTTATCGATCCCTCGACAAAACGTACACTTAGCATCAGGCAATTTGGTCACGAAAATCTGAAAAGCTATCAAATTAATCGTTTACCTTTGATAATCTTCGGAAGTTTTCACTCACGAGACTCCCAGTAAGACAACAAATGTTCCTTTTGTTCCATAAAGATATTTTTTATATCCAAATACCTCTGTTAGTTTGTTGCGTTATGCGCAGGAATCGACCGGAAAGCGCGGTCATGACAACGCAGACAAAAATACCAAATTATATCCATAATGTCCAGAGAAACATGTCACATGTTTTTTATAATCAATCCTCAGGGTGTTTTTCAAATATCTATTCGATAATATATCAACCGGGACAGTTGGCTTTTCACTAGGACTGGGAGTAACAATGGCCGTCTTTCTCTTTTGCGCACAATTCACTCTGAGAGCCCCCACCCATCCACTTACGCAATGTGGTTGTTCATGCTCATTCTTCAAAATAAAAGCTTGAAACTATATCTGAAGACTGTTGACACCTTGAGGAAGCGATAGGAAAAGGAATCTGGTTGATATCCCTTTAAATGGAGCAATGGGAGGCTATGGAACATGGAGTTTTCAAAATAGAAGCCACATCCTGGTTTGATTTTTTGTCAGGGTTTCGCCTGCAATATCAGTTCTGTTACACTCACAGACAATATTTTGACAGTTTTGGAAACTTTATAGTGTTTTCTATCCTAATCTGGCAATTATATGCATATTCTAGCATCTGGTCCTGAGAAATAGGCCGTTTACTTTGGGAACGTTCTTATTCCAAAAATAAAAATAGTGCCACCTAGCTTCAAGAGGTTATTAAGTAGCCCTATTTTGAGATGTGAGGTATCACAATCTCTTTCAATAATGGCAGGAATGGAGGAGGTCTTTATTCTAGTGAGATGGCTAAGGCGAACACCGCCATGTTTAGTTTTGTCCAACCTAGGGCGATGCACAGACACGGTCTCAATGGGGATAGCTGAGCTGGATACACTGACTGTGCTAGTGGCAGACTCCACTAAGCTGGCAGGCTGGCTAACAGCCTGCTGCCTGGCCTGCACCCTATTTCATTGTGGAGCTAGGGGAGTTAGAGCCCTGTCTATGTTCGTAGATAAGATGAGAGCACCCCTCCAGCTAGGATGGAGTCGGTCACTCCTCAACAGGCCAGGCATAGACCTGTTTGTGGGTGAGTCCCAGAAAGAGGGTCAATTATCTACAAATTCTATCTTTTGGGAGGGGCAGAAAACAGTTTTCAACCAGCAATTGAGTTGTGAGACTGCTGTAGAGCTCATCACTCCCCCTAACTGGGAGGGGGCCAGAGACAATTACTCGATGCCGACACATCTTTCTAGCTGATTTACACGCTGAAGCTATGTTGCTCTTGATGACCTCTGACTATTTCATCCTAACATCATTGGTGCCGAAGTGGATAACAATATCCCTATACTCTACACTCGCCAGTTTTAGCTTTAGCCAGCTGTAGTGGTCTGGGTGTAGCTGGTGCAGAGGAGTCAGGCGCAGGACAGCAGAGATGAGTAACACAAGTAAAATTACTCAAATATTCCAATAACATGTCGTAATACCGAGCCCACAATAACGGACTGAACATACATAAAACAATCACGCACAAAAACTATGGGGAAAACAGAGGGTTAAATAATGAACATGTAATTGGGGAATTGAAACCAGGTGTGTAAAACAAAGACAAAACAAATGGAAAATGAAAACTGGATCGGTGACGTTGACCACCA
This sequence comes from Oncorhynchus tshawytscha, assembly GCF_018296145.1. NCBI lineage: Eukaryota > Metazoa > Chordata > Actinopteri > Salmoniformes > Salmonidae > Oncorhynchus > Oncorhynchus tshawytscha. The sequence continues at coordinate 20,204,449 of NC_056439.1, forward strand.
AACACCGCCCGAACAAGGAGAGGGACCGACTTCGGCAGAAGTTGTGACACCAGCACCATCTTCAGATTAGCCTTAACGTCGGTAGTCCTGCCCCCTGGTAAACAGTGTATGATCCCTCTGGATTCCCTCTGAATCCCAGGAGAAAATGCCCACAACTGAAGATTACGCGCTGATTTACACAAAGGACACCAGGCGGACCCGTGGTAAATGTAGTCTCTTATGGCCAATCTTCCAATGATATGCCTACAAATACGTCACAATGCTGCAGACACCTTGGAGAAACGATAGGAAGGGCAGGCTCATTCCCGGCGCATTCACAGCCATATAAGGAGACAATAGAAAACAGAGCTTCGAAAATTCTGCCCATTTCCTGGTTAAAGTATCATCTTGGTTTCGCCTGTAACATGAGTTCTGTGGCACCCACAGATAATATCTTTGCAGTTCTGGAAACCTTAGAGTGTTTTCTTTCCAAAGCTGCCAATTATATGCATAGTCGAGCATCTTTTCATGACAAAATATTGCGCTTAAAATGGGCATGTTTTTTTTATCCAATAATGACATACTGCCCCTAGAGGTTCAAGAGGAAAAAATTGAAAAAATTCTTATTTACAATGATGGCCTACACCGGCCAAACCCGGACGACGCTGGCCAATTGTGCGCTGCCCTATGGGACTCCCAATCATGGCTGATTGTGATACAGCCTGGATTCGAACCAGGGTGTCTGTAGTGACACCTCTAGCACTGAGCTGCAGTGCCTTAGACCTAACACTGAGCTACAGTGCCTTAGAGTGTTGCGCCACTCAGCAGCCCTATGGGTTCAAATCCAGGCTGTATCACAATTCTATGGGTCCTGAGTGCACTACTTATATAGTGCACTACTTTTGACTAGAGCCCTATGGGTCCTTGTAAAAATTAGTGGACTAGAGTTCAGACAGATCAAGATTAAGGTCAGGGAGATAATGCCAAGTTTAAATATGACAGTAACGTATAAAAATGACAATTTAATTGAAATGAAAAGCAATACAAAGCTCTATCGAGATGGTTTCAAGTGTCATGTAGAAACCAGATTACATTCTTCTGAAAATATTTCTGGAGCATCTCACATCAAATTGTCTTTATCACAATTGAGCTCATTGATTCTGTTGTTTGATTTTATTTTGATCCCTCTACCTACCTATGATGGAGACATTGATGCCTGTGTGGATGTGTTGGGTCTGGAGCCAAACTCATTATTAACCTTGACAGTGTGTCTCCATGTTCCCTCTGTCCCAGGATGGACCCTCTTTAAAAAGCTTCTTCAGGATTGGTGGGTCACCTGCGGGACGGTTGAGCTAACGTAGGCTAATGCAATTAGCATGAGGTTGTGAATAACAAGAACATTTCCCAGGACATAGACATATCTGATATTGACAGATAGCTTACATTCTTGTTAATCTAACTGCACTGTCCAATTTACAGTAGCTATTACAGTGAAATAATACCATGCACCAACAAAAAAACATTTTTTGTTTTTTTCTTTGTATAATTTTTTACCAGATCTAATGTGTTATATTCTCCTACAATCCTTTCACAATTCCATAAACTTCAAAGTGTTTCCTTTCAAATGGCACCAAGAATATGCATATCCTTGCTTCAGGGCCTGAGCTTCAGGGCCTGAGCTACAGGCAGTTAGATTTGGGTATGTCATGAAAAAAAGGGGCCATGGACTGACTATCTATGAATTATTCAAAGGTAATTATACTCATTTAATTTAAACTATGGATTCATAAATTTACTTTTTAGGTGGTGTTTTAGGAGAGCTGTACAGGTCTGGACACTAATAAGAGCTAAAAGTGGAAAAGTGGACAGGTAGACATGAGGTCATTCTGAGAGAGGGACCTCATTGGACATGGTGGGAGCCGGTGGAAGCTGTCTCAAATGGCACGCTATTCCCTATGTAATGCACTACTTTTGACCAGGGCTCTGCACTACATAGGGAATAGGGTGCTATTTGAGATATTCCTTGCTGTTCTGTGGGGACTACGCACCTGGATTGACAAGTTCACACCCGGACGTCAGAAGATATTTTCACAGAGCGAGCGTCAGGGAGTTTGACATTAATTGAATTTATATCTTCGCCAGAAGTAGTTTCCATCAATTATTTTTAATTGAATTGGATTCGCATCTGTGGCGTTTATTCTCTGAAAATATGCATGAAACTGACACATTTTAATATTTGATTTTTGGACCCCGAGGGTTCAGAAAAGTATGAAGAGTAATATTTCTTGCCATCTGCCTCAGAAAGACACTCAAGACCTCTGACTTGATGACCTGTCCATAAATATGCTTATGGTTTTACCTTGAAAAGGCATGGCCATAACACACCATTACCATCATTCCTAATTAGAAATAAATCATCAAACCACTTTTGACAGTTGCTTTGAAATGGCTGCTTGTTCATATCAGGCGTAAATCCATTTATCATTATGCAGGCACAGAGGGAGGCATGTCAAAGGGCGATTTGGATATTGATTTATGCTGTGAATGCCTAATGAATTATCTAACCTTGGCAACATATTAAAATAGGTTCAATCAGTTACACATGGGAGAGGGTGAATAATGCATTAACGACCAAAACAAAACAAAGAGTGCTAAAAAGCCTCTGAATAAATTAGAAGGCTGAGATCGCTGCGAGGTCACAACCTCTGTTTCATTAGTGGGAGCTTTCAGAGTCACAATTCTCCACGGTTCTTAGAGAGCCAATCCACACTCTAGATTCAATCAACAATAAACATAATCTATTCAAAAAAAGGGTTCCTTTGCGCGACAGAGAAACACACCTGAGAAATGTCACTGAAAGTAATGTACTTGGTGGAAAAAGGCTGGACAAAGTCCAAGTATTTATTTTGCACAGGGGTATTATGTTCCATTATATTGGTATGTGATTTAATTGAAAATGATCTATATGCTGTAATTGAATACACGTAAGTGTCATCCTATTGACATTAATTTCCAAGAATTGCTTGTTTTACATCAGCCACTGGTTTATTTGAGGATTCAGCGCTGGACTTGAAAACATATTGGACCTACAATATATCACCAAGTTCAGAGGTAACAGCTATAGAGGCCACAGTCCGGTTTCATTAAATCACTGTTTGGATAACAATACCTAGAAAGCAGTGGTGTACAGAGACAATGATAGTGAACTGTTGAAAGAAGAAATGGTTGAGATGCAACTGTACCATTATGGAAGTACTGTACAGTCGTGGCCAAAAGTTTTGAGAACGACACAAATATTAATTTTCACAAAGTCTGCTGCCTCAGTTTGTATGATGGCAATTTGCATATACTCCAGAATGTTATGAAGAGTGATCAGATGAATTGCAATTTATTGTAAAGTCCCTCTTTGCCATGCAAATGAACATTTCCACTGCATTTCAGCCCTGCCACAAAAGGACCAGCTGACATCATGTCAGCGATTCTCTGGATAACACAGGTGTGAGTGTTGACGAGGACAAGGCGGGAAATCATTGTCATCCTGATTGAGTTCGAATAACAGACTAGAAGCTTCAAAAGGAGGGTGGTGCTTGGAATCATTATTCTTCGAATCAAATCAAACTTTGTCACGTACGCCGAATACAACAGGTACAACAGGCGAATACAACATCTTACAGTGAAATGCTTAATTACAGGTTCTAATCAATGGTGCCAAAAAAGGTATGTGTGTGTGTGTGTGTGTGTGTGTGTGTGTGTGTGTGTGTGTGTGTGTGTGTGTGTGTGTGTAAAGAGATAAAACAACAGTAGAATGACATTTGAAAAAAGAGTAGCAAGGCTATATACAAACACCTGTTAGTCAGGCTTATTGAGGTAGTATGTACATGTAGGTATTGTTAAAGTGACTGTGCATATATGATGAACAGAGAGTAGCAGAAGTGTATAAAGAGGGGTTGGCGGATGGTGGGACACAATGCAGATAGCCCGGTTAGCCAATGTGTGGAAGCACTGGTTGGTCGGGCTAATTTAGGTAGTATGTACATGAATGTATAGTTAAAGTGACTAAGCATATAAGATAAACAGAGAGTAGCAGCAGCGTAAAAGTTGGGTGGGGGGGGGGAGCAAACCATTGGTTACCTGTTCTGGAGTCTTGTGGCTTGGGGGTAAAAACTGTTGGTTTGATTGGTTTGTCAATCATGGTTACCTGCGAGGAAACACGTGCCGTCATCATTGCTTTGCACAAAAAGGGCTTCACAGGCAAGGATATTGCCAGTAAGATTGCACCTAAATCAAGCATTTATCGGATCATCAAGAACTTCAAGGAAATTGTTGTGAAGAAGGCTTCAGGGTGCCCAAGAAAATCCAGCAAGCGCCAGGACCATCTCCTAAAATTGATTCAGCTCCTGGATTGGGGCACCACCAGTACAGAGCTTGCTCAGGAATGGCAGCAGGCAGGTGTGTGTGTATCTGCACGCATAGTGAGGCAAATATTTTTGGAGGATGGCCTGATGTCAAGAAGGGCAGCAAACAGTAAAGCATCCTGAGACCATTCATGTGTGGGGTTGCTTCTCAGCCAAGGGAGTGGGCTCACTCACAATTTTGCCTAAGAACACAGCCATGAATAAAGAATGGTACCAACACATCCTCCGAGAGCAACTTCTCCCATCCATCCAGGAACAGTTTGGTGATGAACAATGCCTTTTTCAGCATGATGGAGCCCCTTGCCATAAGGCAAAGTGATAACTATGTGGCTCTGGGAACAAAACATCGATATTTTGGGTCCATGGCCAGGAAACTCCCCAGACCTTAATACCATTGAGAACATGTGGTCAATCCTCAAGAGGCGGGTGGACAAACAAAAACCCACAAATTCTGACAAACTCCAAGCATTGATTATGCCAGAATGGGCTGCCATGAGTCAGGATGTGGCCCAGAAGTTAATTGACAGCATGCCAGGGTGGATTGCAGAGGTCTTGAAAAAGAAGGGTCAACACTGCAAATATTGACTCTGCATCAACTTCATGTAATTGTCAATAAAAGCCTTTGACACCTATGAAATGCTTATAATTATCCTTCAGTATTTCATAGTAACATCTGACAAAAAATATCTAAAGACACTGAAGAAGCAAACTTTGTGAAAATTCATATTTGTGTCATTCTCAAAACTTTTGGCCACGACTGTATATACTCATTGACATAAGAGCTGAAAACATACACTGAACCATCCATTTAAATCTTGGGATCCTTGTCTGACAGCCTTGTCTGACAGTTCTCACACAGGACTTACAGTACATCACCCAGGCAAGATAGTATGAACAGCTCCTAGAACTCTCCTATGATTGGGAGCAGCACACACCTAAAGAGGCCAGCCTGTCCTTCAAGATAATTTACTATGTTCTGACATCCATTCATTCATGCACGTACCACAAGAGACATGTTGGCTGGAGTTTTACTGTTATCTATTTCCAGGGAAAGAGAGTTGTGACAGGTTTAGTGGGATACTGGCAAATAGTATACTGTATATAACGCAATACTAAGAAAACAGCTTTAATCTGTCCAAGGCATAGGTGGGTTATATATGCTGTAACATCAGTCTCACAAAAGCAATACCATGCCATTAAATAGAATATTCATACGTTTCTGCAAATATTTTCTCGATCAGGTCTTATGGTCAGGGAACACCCCAGCCCCCACAAATTAGAGTAAACACCATGTGCCACATCCATGCCTATAACACAACATAGACAGGCAGAATACGAATGGAGGATTGGTGAGTGCCGTCTAGCCTCCTGTAGCTTCCCCAGTAGGGAGGGTCCATATGTGTCTGGCACAGGCCTTTCTGTTTGAGTTTGGGCCAGGCTTATCACATGCCTTGGTATGTGCCCCTACCGTTCCTGGACAGCTGTTATTACAGCTGGATTAATTATGGCGGAGGGAGACGCTCACACACACTGGACACATACATAAACACACAGAAAATTGGCCAGTGTTGCCTAATGTTGATTTTTCTGTGCAACATTTCTAGAGTTGATTCAGGTGTTAAATTAACTATGTAAGTGTTGAATTAACACTCATTGGTGTAAAATACAGTGTTGGTGTTAATAACCAGTGTTAAACCAAACCAATCATTATCATATTTCCCAGCATGCTCTATTGCAGGTTTATCTTTATCTTTTTTTTGTTAAAAATGTTTTTTCAATATCAATGTTTATGCATGTACAAATTATGCTACTCAAATATTTAAAAAACAGAGTTTTCTAAACTAATTCAATCTGTTACTTGTATTTATTGCACTTATTACTGAAATATTGTCTCATGTCTTAGACTTCCCAACCCCGCAGGTGAATAAAAATTCTAAATGTTGAATACCCCCACTATTGCTGGATTCTAATAGGAATTACACATCACTTTTCAAGATAGCATAATATGACTTGCAGGCCTGAAAACCCAGAGTTTAAGGCCGCTGTATTAGGGATGCATAGGCCCTTAAAACAAGGCCTTATTCAAATACATGAAGAGACAAAATCAAGTTTTCATGAAATTGGATGACATTTGGAAGAAACCAGATTAAGGTATGATGACCAAAGTATAAAATAACTGTTGCTTCTACATTAATACATTTTGATCATTCAAGGGTCTGGATTAATAAGGGGATAGGGTGACATCAACCTAACTCTAATTTTAATACACCGATGGTAACATGATTTTCTCTAACCTAATTTAAAGAAGTACCGCCTTATAACCAACATCGGAGAAGGCGTGCTGGCAGAGGGGTGTGGTTTATATAGCGAGATAGCTACTCTACTGGTGGCAAAATTTGACTGTAAGGTGTCATCAAATATAATTAAAAGTTTACAATATTAATTTTTGGCAAAGATACTTAAATTCTTCCCCTTTCATCTGTGTCTGGTGTTAGCTAGCTAAGTTACTGGTTAGCTATGTCTTCAGACAGCATATTCACGTAGGATCTCACAACAACCATGTCTCTGTCACTAACAAATACAGTCATGGGTGGTAACTCTAATTCACCAGAAAGCAATGCTTTCTTGGAAATATGAAAATAAGGCTTTACGCTAAGCAGTGTGTACATTTAACACTGTCAGTGTTGATTTAACACTGGAGAATTTACTGCACACACACACACACACACACACACACACACACACACACGCTGAGATTTGGCCTGTTTATTCAAAACGTGGCCTGCTGCTGCATCATACATCATATTTTTTTCACCTGGTGATAATATGCCCTCCGGGCTGTTTATTATTACTTTGTGGGAGTATACATTTTTCAGGAGCCAGACCCCTCATGCTCTTCAGGCAAAGCACAGAAACAAAATATCTGCCACCCATTGCTAACACAATAATCTTTGGGCTAGGTACAGCACCATCATCTTTTTGGTCTCCCTACCACCAAAACAATGCCTACTGCACTCTTTCATAAACATTCATTATCACCTCAGAGCTTATTTTTAAAGCGTTCCACTCAGTAGCTACCTGAACCACAAACACTGAGAATAATGCATTTCCACCGGGCCTATTTGTAAAAATCTATTTGTCTTATAAATCCATCTGTGTTCTCAACCCGTTGATGGAGCATTAAGGCGGTAGTTGGGAGGGTAGTAATCAAAATGTATGTTTTTCTCTCTTTCTCTCTCTCAACATTAGAAATTCATTATTTATTAGGGTAGACACAACTCGTGACTCAAACCTCAAAGAGCATTTTTGGAAGCGGTAGCAGTTGTGCCGTACTAATTAATCAAGCATGTTAGCTAGATCGTTCCTCGCCCTGTACCATGAAGGGCAGCGAGAACACAGGTTTTGTCTCAAATGGCACCCTTTTCACTTTATAGTGCATTACTTTTGAATAGGGTACCATTTGGGACAGAATCCGGCTCTTCAACCAGTCACCTTAATCAATGTGGGCTGCGGTATCGATGGGGACCCTTTCAAAGACATCCATACAGGTCCCAAGTCCTAAAGGCAGAGGAGCCCAGACTACCCAGGTGAAACAAACTCAATATTGAACAAACTATCTCACTGGTTCACTGAAAGTATGACATGAAGCCTATAAGACATCGTCTTGAGAAACAAGTGCACGCACATACACTTGTATGCACACACACGCACACAGACAGACAGACAGACACTCAAATAGATGACTGGTGTGTAAAGATAATTTGTTTGATTTCACAAAAATGAAAAATAAAGTGTGAAATTAGCAATGTATTTTCTGCTTGCTTAGATTAGAGGTTTGAGTTTATAAAAGTATTTCCAGAAAGAGGGAGAGTGATTTACGTAGCTTTCGGGTTTATTTACATAGCTTTCCTTTCAGTTTAGAAAGGATTGCATTTCGTGCCCTACCAAATAGCTAATGAACTGCGATGAAAAATGTACAACAAAGGAAAAAACAGGAATCAGGAGCAGCAATCTGTAAAGCAAGCGGTGATGATAATAATACACATCCTATTCCAGACATATACTTTGCAAATACGTTATTGATTTATTTTTAAGTGATGAGAAATGTGGGCTTGTATTTCAACCGGATGAAATTAACAAAAACAAACCACATCTCTAGAGCCAAACCAATAATGCTTCTCATCTATCCTTAATTACTGAACCTTCAATTATCATTAAGAGACTTGTCTGTCAAGCCATTTGTATGCAGAATGAAATAATACACTGTGTATAATATTTAAAACATTTCACAATGAAGATATCCTACCCATTCACCCCCCTTGGATGGCTCTGAGCGGCCGGGTAGGCTGTTTGGAGAGTTCATCCGAATGGATTTAAAATAAATATAAAATTAAATAAAATTATGCCCCCCCCCCACACACTTCTAAAACCAAAGTGGCCCCTGGAACCATATATTAGTAAATCCTAATAACACATTTGATTTGTATAGTGCTTTTCATTACTGTGTTCTCAAATCTCTACAGAGGCAACAAAAAAAAGCATGCAGGTCCCTTGACTTTTTTCCACATTTTGTTACTTTACAGTCTTATTCCAAACTGGATTAAATTGTTGTTGTTCTTCTCATCAATCTAAAAACTGAAAATATAACATTTACATAATTATTCAGACCCTTTACTTAGTACTTTGTTGAAGCACCTTTTGGCAGCGATTACATGCTCAAGTCTTCTATGGTATGATGCTACAAGCGTGGCACACCTGTATTTTGGGAGTTTCTCCCATTATTCTCTGCAAATCCTCTCATGCTCTGTCAGGTTGGATGGGGAGCGTCGCTGCACAACTATTTTCAGGTCTCCCCAGAGATGTTTGATCGGGTTCAGGTCTGGGCTCTGGCTGGGCCACTCAAGGACATTCAGAGACTTGTCCCGAAGCCACTCCTGTGTAGTCTTGGCTATGTGCTTAGGGTCATTGTCCTGTTGGAAGGAAAATCTTCGCCTTAGTCTGAGGTCCTGAGCAATCTGGAGCAGGTTTTCGTCAAGGATCTCTCTGTACTTTGCTCCAATCATCTTTGCCTCAATCCTGACTAGTCTCCCAGTCCCTGCCACTGAAAAACATCTCCACAGCATGATGCTGCCACCACCGTGCTTCACCATAGGAATGGTGCCAGGTTTCCTCCAGACGTGACAGTTGAAATTCAGGCCAAAGAGATCAATCTTAGTTTCATCAGACCAGAGAATCTTGTTTCTCATGGTCTGTCGGTCCTTCGGGTACTTTTTGTCAATCACGAAGCGAGCTGTCATGTGCCTTTTACTGAGGAGTGGCTTCTGTCTGGCCACTACCATAAAGACCTGATTGGTGGGGTGTTGCAGAGATGGTTCTCCCATCTCCAAATAGGAATTCTGGAATTATTGGGTTATTGGTCAACTCCCTGACCAAGGCCCTTCATCCCCCAATTGTCAGTTTGGCTTGGTGACCAGGAAGAGTCTTAGTGGTTCCAAACTTCTTCCATTTTTTGGTACCCTACCACAGATCTATGCCTCGACATAACCCTGTCTCAGAACTGTACAAACAATTCCTTCGACCTCATTGCTTGGTTTTTGCTCTGACATGCACTGTCAATTGTGGAACCTTATATAGACAGGTTTGTACCTTTCCAATTCATGTCCAAGCAATTGAATTTACCACAGGTGGACTCCAATCAAGTTGTAGAAACATCTCAAGGATGATCAACGGAAACAGGATGCACCTGAGCTCAATTTCGATTCTCAAAGCAAAGGGTCTGAGTAATTATGGAAATAAGGTATCTTTTTTTAATATTGTAATACATTTGCAAAGATTTCTAAAAAGCTGTTTTTGCTTTGCCATTATGGGGCTTTGTGTGTAGATTGATAAGGGAAAAAAGTAACTGAATCCATTTTAGAATAATGCTGTAACATAACATATTGTGGAAAAAGTCAACATGTCTGAATACTTTTCCGATTGCACTGTATATATGTCATCCATTAACCGCTCACTTCCTTCAGAGCTATTCCAGACTCTAGTAAATACATTTGATTAAATGTCAACTTAAAATGAAAGGTTATCCAAAGAAGTTTGACGTTATGGGATGTGAACTTCAAAGAACACAACATTATTTCAACAGTTTCTGCCTGTTATATTCCAGGACAAAATTAAAACCCAATCCCAAGGTTGTACCTATATGAATTTATCTGCATAGACTATGTATTGACCAAATATGTATTGATCTTCTTTATGGAGGTCTGAGGGGTATGTTGCTGTGCAAAACAGAGCAATGTCCCAAATGGCACCATAATTCCTAAATAGTGCACTACTTATGACATGAGCCCTGATCAAAATAGTTGCATCATGTAGGGAATTGGCTGCTATGTGGGCCACTGCCCAGAACTGAGCTGCACAGCACCAAGCACTCCAGGGCTTTTGAATTAATTAACGCTACAACTAAACTGCTGCATCAACATAATCATGTATCAATTGGGGCAACAATTAAGTTAACATTGTTCTTTAAGGAAACCATGCTGGGTTCATATTCCATTGTTCATACACACTTTGCAGGGAGGTATCACTTTACATGGTTTGCTTGCTTTGCACAGTAGTTCAAAAATACAACGGATTTGGTACTACGTGTGAAAATGAGAGCCAGATACAATCTTAATGGCTACATGGTTTGTATACCCATCCTTTACGTATATTTCCTACTTCCTGATATTAGGCTGTGTAAGAACTTCCTTCCGCTCAACAAATGAACATTGATGAAACCAAAGTCCAAGGACACACATGCACTATACAGTGCACTCAGAAAGTTTTCAGACCCCTTGACTGTTTACACATTTTGTTACATTACAGCCTTTTTCTAATGGATTAGATATTACCCCTCCTCGTCAACCTACCCACAATACACCATAATGACAAAGCAAAAACTTTTTTTAAATTATTTTTTGCTAATTTATAAAAAAAAATGTATGAAGGCATTATCACATTTAAATATGTATTCAGACTCAGTACTTTGTACTTTGTTGAAGCACCGTTGGCAGCGATTACAGCCTCGAGCCATCTTCGGTATGACGCTACAAGCTTGGCAAACCTGTGTTTGGGGAGTAGCTCCCATTCTTCTCTGCAGATCATCTCAAGCTCTGTGAAGTTGGATGGGGAGGGCTGCTGCACTGCTATTTTCAGGTCTCTCCAGAGATGTTCGATCAGGTCCAAGTCCAGGTTCTGGCTGGGACACTCATGGACACTCATATACTTGTCCCGAAGCCACTCCTATGTTGTCTTGGCTGTGTGTTTAGTTCAAGTCCCTGCCGCTGAAAAACACCCCCACAGCATAAGGCTGAGCTGTCATGTGCCATTTTACTGAGAATCTTCTTTCTCATGGTCTGGCTTCCTGTCATGTGCCCACTCTAACACAAAGGCCTGATTGGTGGAGTGCTGCAGAGATGGTTGTCATTCTGGAAGGTTCTCCCATGTCCACAGAGGAACCCTAGAGCTCTTTCAGAGTGACCATTGGGTTCTTGGTCACCTCCCTGACCAAGGCCCTTCTCCCCGGATTGCTTATTTTGGCCGTACAGCCAGCTCTAGGAAGAGTCTTGGTGTTTCCAAACTCCTTCCATTTAACAATGATGGAGGCCACTGTGTTCTTGGGGACCTTCAATACTGCAGAAATGTTTTAGTACCCTTGCCCAGATCACTGCCTCAACACAATCCTGTCTCAGAGCTCTATACATACAATTCCTTCGACTTCATGGCTTGGTTTTTGCTCTGACATGCACTGTCAACTGTGGGACCTTATATACCTATAGACAGTTGTGTGCCTTTCCAAATCATGTCCAATCAATTGAATTCACCTCACATGGACTCCAATCGAGTTGTAGAAATATCTGAAGGATGATAAATGGAAACAGAATGCACCTTAGCTCAATTTCGAGTCTCATAGCAAAGGGTCTGAATACTTTCATAAATACATTTTTAAATTGGCCAACATTTCTAAGAACTTGTTTTCACTTTGTCTTTATACGGTATTGTGACTAGATTGCTGAGGATATGTTTTTATTTAATCCATTTTAGAATAAAGCTGTAACATAACAAAATGTGGAAAAAGTCAGCGCGTCTGAATACCTTCCGAAGGCACTGTATGTACAAAAGTATGTGGACACCCCTTCAAATTAGTGGATTCGGCTATATCAGCCACACCCATTGCTGACTGGTCTATAACATTGAGCACACAGCCATGCAATCTCCATAGTACATTGGCAGTAGAATGGCCTTACTGAAGAGCTCTGTGACATTCAATGTAGCACCGTCATATGATGCCAACTTTCAGTTCGTCAGATGTCTGCCCTGCTAGAGCTGCCCCAGTCAACTGCTGTTATTGTGAAGTGGAAACATCTAGGAGCAACAACGGCTCAGCCGCAAAGTGTTGGTCCACATAAGTTCACAGAACAGAGTGCTGAAGCGAAAATCAAATCAAATCAAATTGTATTTGTCACATACACATGGTTAGCAGATGTTAATGCGAGTGTAGCAAAATGCTTGTGCTTCTAGTTCCGACAATGCAGTAATAACCAACAAGTAATCTAGCTAACAATTCCAAAACTACTACCTTATAGACACAAGTGTAAGGGGATAAAGAATATGTACATAAAGATATATGAATGAGTGATGGTACAGAGCGGCATAGGCAAGATACAGTAGATGGTATTGAGTGCAGTATATACATATGAGATGAGTATGTAAACAAAGTGGCATAGTTAAAGTGGCTAGTGATACATGTATTACATAAAGATGCAGTAGATGATAGAGTACAGTATATACATATACATATGAGATGAATAATGTAGCGTATGTAAACATTATATTAGGTAGCATTGTTTAAAGTGGCAAGTGATATATTTTACATAATTTCCCATCAATTCCCATTATTAAAGTGGCTGGAGTTGAGTCAGTGTGTTGGCAGCAGCCACTCAATGTTAGTGGTGGCTGTTTAACAGTCTGATGGCCTTGAGATAGAAGCTGTTTTTCAGTCTCTCGGTCCCAGTTTTGATGCACCTGTACTGACCTCGCCTTCTGGATGATAGCTGGGTGAACAGGCAGTGGCTCGGGTGATTGTTGTCCTTGATGATCTTTATGGCCTTCCTGTGACATCGGGTGGTGTAGGTGTCCTGGAGGGCAGGTAGTTTGCCCCCGGTGATGCGTTGTGCAGACCCCACTACCCTCTGGAGAGCCTTATGGTTGTGGGCGGAGCAGTTGCCGTACCAGGCAGTGATACAGCCCGACAGGATGCTCTCGATTGTGCATGTGTAGAAGTTTGTGAGTGCTTTTGGTGACAAGCCAAATTTCTTCAGCCTCCTGAGGTTGAAGAGGCGCTGCTGCGCCTTCTTCACGATGCTGTCTGTGTGGGTGGACCAATTCAGTTTGTCTGTGATGTGTACGCCGAGGAACTTAAAACTTACTACCCTCTCCACTACTGTTCCATCGATGTGGATAGGGGGGTGTTCCCTCTGCTGTTTCCTGAAGTCCACAATCATCTCCTTAGTTTTGTTGACGTTGAGTGTGAGGTTATTTTCCTGACACCACACTCCGAGGGCCCTCACCTCCTCCCTGTAGGCAGTCTCGTCTTTGTTGGTAATCAAGCCTACCACTGTTGTGTCGTCCGCAAACTTGATGATTGAGTTGGAGGCGTGCGTGGCCACGCAGTCGTGGGTGAACAGGGAGTACAGGAGAGGGCTCAGAACGCACCTTTGTGGGGCCCCAGTGTTGAGGATCAGCGGGGTGGAAATGTTGTTGCCTACCCTCACCACCTGGGGGCGGCCCGTCAGGAAGTCCAGTACCCAGTTGCACAGGGCGGGGTCGAGACCCAGGGTCTCGAGCTTGATGACGAGCTTGGAGGGCACTATGGTGTTAAATGCCGAGCTGTAGTCGATGAACAGCATTCTCACATAGGTATTCCTCTTGTCCAGATGGGTTAGGGCAGTGTGCAGTGTGGTTGAGATTGCATCGTCTGTGGACCTTTTTGGGCGGTAAGCAAATTGGAGTGGGTCTAGAGTGTCAGGTAGGTTGGAGGTGATATGGTCCTTGACTAGTCTCTCAAAGCACTTCATGATGACGGAAGTGAGTGCTACGGGGCGGTAGTCGTTTAGCTCAGTTACCTTAGCTTTCTTGGGAACAGGAACAATGGTGGCCCTCTTGAAGCATGTGGGAACAACAGACTGGGATAGGGATTGATTGAATATGTCCGTAAACACACCAGCCAGCTGGTCTGCGCATGCTCTGAGGGCGCGGCTGGGGATGCCGTCTGGGCCTGCAGCCTTGTGAGGGTTGACACGTTTAAATGTTTTCCTCACGTCGGCTGCAGTGAAGGAGAGTCCGCATGTTTTAGTTGCGGGCCGTGTCAGTGGCACTGTATTGTCCTCAAAGCGGGCAAAAAAAGTTATTTAGTCTGCCTGGGAGCAAGAGATCTGTCCTTAGTTGCAACATTCACTACCGAGTTCCAAACTGCCTCTGGGAGCAATGTCAGCACAAGAACTGTTCCTCGGGAGCATCAAAAAAGCCTAAGATCACCATGCGCAATGCCAAGCGTCGGCTGGAGTGGTGAACTTCTTAAGGTATAGGGGGCAGCATTTTCACTTTTGGATAAATAGCGTGCCCAATTTCAACTTCTTGCTACTCATGCCAAGAATATAAGATATGCATAGTATTAGTAGATTTGAATCGCCAACACTCTGAAGTTTCTAAATCATGTCTGTGAGTATAACAGAACTTATGTAGCAGGCAAAACCCAGAGGACTAACCGTTCAGAATTTTTGTTTTTTGAGGTCTCTGTCTGTTCAATGAGATCTCATTGGGAAACGATATTTCTTAGGCACTTGTTTTCAGTTCCTACCGCTTCCACTGAATGTCACCTGTCTTTGGAATTTGGTTGAGGTTATTCCTTTGAGCAATGAAGAAGTACGGCCATCTATGAAATGGGTAACACTGTTGAGAGTTGCGCAAGGCTTGAAAAGTAGCGTTAGCGTTCAATTTGATCGATCATTAACATTTAAAAATATCTAAATGTGTATTACAAAGTAGTTTGCAATGTTTTGGCAAAGTTTACAGGCAACTTTTGAGATATTTTGTAGTGCCGTTGCGCAATTTGGAAGCTGTTTTTTTCTGGATCAAACGCGCCAAATAAATTGATATTTTGGATATATATGGACGGAATTAATCGAACAAAAGGACCAATTGTGATGTTAATGGGACATATTGGAGTGCCAACAAAAGAAGCTCGTCAAGGTAAGGGGTGTTTTATTTCATATTTCTGTGTTTTGTGTAGCGCCTGCAGGGTTGAAATATGCTACTCTCTTTGTTTACTGTTGTGCTATCATCAGATAATAGCTTTTTATGCTTTCGCCGAAAAGCCTTTTTAAAATCTGACATGTTGGCTGGATTCACAACAAGTGTAGCTTTAATGTAGTATCTTGCATGTGTGATTTAATGAAAGTTTGATTTTTATATCATTTTATTTGAATTTGCCGCGCTGCATTTTCCCTGGCTTTTGGCCAAGTGGGACGCAAGCATACCCTATACCATAAGTAGTTTAAGAGTGACTCCGCCATTGGACTCTGGAGCAGTGGAAAAGCGTTCTCTGGAGTGATGAATCACGCTTCTTCATTTGGCAGTCCGACAGACAAATCTGGGTTTGCGGATCCCAGGAGAACGCTACCTGCCCGAATGTATAGTGCCAACTGTAAAGTTTGGTGTCGGAGGAATAATGGTCTCTACATCATACAATAACATTCTAGATGATTATTTACGTCTAACTTTGTGGCAAAAGTTTGGAGAAGACCCTTTCCTGTTTCAGCATGAGAATGCACCCGTGCACAAAGCAAGGTCCATACAGAAATGGTTTGTAGAGATCAGTGTGGAAGAACTTGACTGGCCTGCACAGAGCCCTGACCTCAACCCCATCGAACACCTTTGTGATGAATTGGAAAGCTGACTGCGAGCCAGGCCTAATCGGCCAAGATAAGTGCCTGACCTCACTAATGTTCTTGTGGCTGAATGGAAGCAAGTTCCCCCAGCAATGTTCCAACATCTAGTGGAAAGCCTTCACAGAGGAGTGGAGACTGTTATAGCAGGAAAGGGGGGACCAACTCCATATGAATGCTCATTGTTTTGGAATGAGATATTAGACTAGCAGAGGACTAGCAGTCTCCATATTAGACTAGCAGGTGTCCACATACTTTTGGTAACATAGACCATAATGTACCTCTTCTGGAGCATGAAGAGGGATTTTACCTTCAGAAAAGAAACTCCATCCATCTTCAAAGATAGATTGTACGTCTAATGATAAAGACATTTAGGAATTGTGAAGCCGTTTATTCCTGAGTGCACTGACTATTCTTATCAGGGTTGCATACTCTATGTAATTACAACATGCTTCACCCAACGTCATGTTGTATAAAGTCCCAGCTCAATAATTGCCAGCATTCAGCACACAAGACATACATCGCAGCTACAATAACCATCTGTCTTCATTGGACCAAGTTACCCAGAAACAACATGTGCATCTTTTGTGTATTCGCAGAGATACAACACAAAGAGAAAGGGGGTTTCTTGTGACGTCCTTTCCCATCAACAGTTGACCAAATAAAAGTAATTTGAGGTGAAGACATGTTCTCACAAGGATAGTAAAGCAAACAAACACACACACAAACCATCTGCAATTGGATAATTTAAAACTATCTTGTCAAAATAAATACGTTTTCCCAATAACATTGTTTCATCTTTGCACAGATCTGGTACACCCCCTCAGAGATGTTTCAATATTTAAATAGACAAAATACTTATGATGCTGCCTAGTGGGCCTAACGAGGAATTTTCTTCTCAGGATCCAACAGTTCTATGCAGAAGCTACGTTCAAAGGTACAGTGAAAGAGAACAGTCATTACTATTCAAAGTTCTCTCAGAAAACCACTTGTCATTTCATTGCATTAAGCATATTTTACAGATGCAGTGTATTTCTTTTTTGTATTTCCTGCAAATCGTCCCTTGATGCTGAGTTCATTTTTGACAGGATAGTTCAATGTTAACACACCTGGCTATCATGAAAGCAGGTGTTATTGGTATGGGGCAGAGAGTATGAAGGCTATACATGAATACTGCTATTCCTTGGCTTTCAACCTGCATGTGATGTCTCATTTTAGATGCCCTGAGGAAAATTTCAACCAAGAAATAATAATTTATTAGATAGACTTAGAGCCAATAAACAAACAAATTTAACATCTGTCTGCAAAGTTTAGTTTAGTTAAGTAAACATGATCGTTTGCAGAATAACTTGTGGCTTTTTATGTGGAAACACAAGTCAATATATGACCTACACATTTTCAAAGTTTGATACACTTTGAATATGGATTCCTTCCTTGTATTAATGATCTTGCCACAACTTTGAACCACTGTAAAAATAGAGATGGTAGAGCACACACAGTTGACACTTTTTTTCTGAATGAATATGGTGCTTAACCTCTTGGAACACTAGGGGCAGTATTTCATTTTTGGATTAAAAAACGTTCCCGTTTTAAACAAGATATTTTGTCACGAAAAGATGCTCGACTATGCATATAATTAACAGCTTTGGAAAGAAAACATTGTGAAGTTTCCAAAACTGCAAAGATATTATCTGTGAGTGCCACAGAACTGATGCTACAGGCGAAACCAAGATGAAACTTCAAACAGGAAATGAGCAACATTTTTGAGGCGCTGTTTTCCATTGTCTCCTTATATGGCTGTGAATGCGCCCTGAACGAGCCTACACGTTCTGCCGTTTCCCCAAGGTGTCTGCAGCATTGTGACGTGTTTGTAGGCATATCATTGGAAGATTGGCCATAAGAGACTACATTTACCAGGTGTCCGCCCGGTGTCCTTTGTCGAAATTGGTGCGTAATCTCCAGCTGCAAGCATTCTTCCATGTGATTCAGAGGAGAGAGGAGACTTCCACGAACGATATATCATCGAAGAGATATGTGAAAAACACCTTGAGGATTGATTATAAACAACGTTTACCATGTTTCAGTCGATATTATGGAGTTAATTTTGAAAAAAGTCTGGCGTTTTGATGACTGAATTTTCGTTTTTTTTGGTAGCCAAACGTGACGAACAAAACGGAGCGATTTCTCCTACACAAAGAATCTTTCAGGAAAAACGGAACATTTGCTATCTAACTGAGAGTCTCCTCATTGAAAACATCCGAAAGTTCTTCAAAGGTAAATGATTTTATTTGAATGCTTTTCTTGTTTTTGTGAAAATTTTGCCCGCTGAATGCTAACGCTAAATGCTACGCTAGCTATAAATACTGTTACACAAATGCTTGTTTTGCTATGGTTGAAAAGCATATTTTGAAAATCGGAGATGACAGTGTTGTTAACAAAAGGCTAAGCTTGGGAGCTAATATATTTATTTCATTTCATTTGCGATTTTCATGAATAGTTAACGTTGTGTTATGCTAATGAGCTTGCGGGATAATTACACTCCTGGATACAGGTTTTTTTCATAGCTAAACGTGATGAACAAAACGGAGCGATTTGTCCTTAACAAATAATCTTTTTGGAAAAACGGAACATTTGCTATCTAACTGAGAGTCTCCTCATTGAAAACATCTGAAGTTCTTCAAAGATAAATGATTTGATTTGAATGCTTTTCTTGTTTTTGTGAAAATGTTGCATGCTGAATGCTACGCTAAATGCTACGCTAGCTATCAATAATCTTACACAAATGCTTGTTTTGCTATGGTTGAAAAGCATATTTTGAAAATCTGAGATGACAGTGTTGTTAACAAAAGGCTAAGCTTGAGAGCTAGCATATTTATTTAATTTAATTTGCGATTTTCATGAATAGTTAACGTTGCGTTATGGTAATGAGCTTGAGGCTGTTTTCACAATCCCAGATCCGGGATGGCTAGAATCAAGAGGTCATCCATTTCGCCCATGTAAGCCCACATACTGCCCTCTTCATCTGTTTCAGGGTGCTTTGAAAGCCACATGAGTGAATGACAAATTCTCTTACACATCTCAAAAAAGTAAATCCACAACCTTTTTAAATGAGTTTCACGTCTAACAGTGATCAATTGCAGCTAATCTTGTGAGGTCAATGTTGGCCAATACATGTATTTACTGTACCATGTACAATACTAGTCAAAAGTCTGGACACACCTACTCATTCAAGGACTTTTCTTTATTTGTACTATTTTCTACATAGTGAAGGCATCAAAACAATGAAATAACACATATGGAATCATGTAGTAACCAAAAAAGTATAAAATATCAAAATATATTTTATATTTGAGATTCTTCAAAGTATCCACTCTTTACCTTGATGACAGATTTGCACACTCTTGGCATTCTCTCAACCAGGTTCATGAGGTAGTCACCTGGAATGCATTTCAATTAACAGGTGTGCCTTGTAAAACATTTTGAATTTCTTTGCTTCTTAATGAGTTTGAGCGAATCAGTTGTGTTGTGACAAGGTAGAGGGTGGTATACAGAAGATAGTCCTATTTGGTAAAATACCAACTCCATATTATGGCAAGAACAGCTCAAATAAGCAAAGAGAAACGACAGTCCATCATTACTTTAAGACATGAAGGTCAGTCAATCTGGACATTTTCAAGAACTTTTAAAGTTTCTTCAAGTGCAGCTGCAAAAACCATCAACCACTATGATGAAACTGGGTGTTTTGAGGACTGCCACAGGAAAGGAAACCCCAGAGTTACCTTTGCTGCAGAGGATAAGTTCATTACCAGCCTCAGAAATTGCAGCCCAAATAAATGCTTCACAGAGTTCAAGTAACAGACAAGATCAACTGTTCCGAGGAGACTATGTGAATCAGGCCTTCATGGCTGCAAAGAAACCATTACTAAAAGACACCAATAAGAAGAAGAGACTTGTGTGGCCCAAGAAACACTAGCAATGGACGTTAGACTGGTGGAAATCTGTCCTTTGGTCTGATGAGTCCAAAGTTGTGAGACGCAGAGTAGGTGAACGGATGATCTCCGCGTGTGTGGTTCCCACCGTGAAGCATGGAAGAGGAGGTGTGATGGTGTGGGGGTGCTTTGCTGGTGACACTGTCAGTGATTTATTTAGAATTCAAGGCACACTTAACCAGCATGAATTAGCATTCTGCAGTGATGCGCCATCCCATCTGGTTTGCGCTTAGTGGGACTATCATTTGTTTTTCAATGACCCAACACACCTCCAGGAAAAGCAGCCAACAAGTGCTCGGCATATGTGGGAACTCCTTCAAGACTGTTGGAAAAGCATTCCAGGTGACTACCTCGTGAAGCTGATTTAGAGAATGGCAAAGCTGGTATGCAAAGCTGTCATCAAGGGAAAGGGTGGCTACTTTGAAGAATCTCAAATAAAAAATGTATTTTGATTTGTTTAACACCTTTTTTGGTTAATACATGATTCCATATGTGTTATTTCATAGTTTTGATGTCTTCAATTCACTATTATTCTTTGATGTCTTCACTATTATTCCTTGAATGAGTAGGTGTGTCCAAACCTTTGACTTGTACTGTATATGTACCATCTAATTCATAATTCAACGATGATTGACATCTAATTAAATAATTGAATGACATGATCAGTATGGAATTCACGGCTCCCTTATGAAGATGCTCTAACATCAATGTCATGAAGAAGAATGACAGCCATAATGCAGTCATCTGCCAACTGATAAAAAACATTGATTTTCTCATTCACCAAACAGGTGTTTGTGATTACAATGTTGCTTCCTGTAGGTGTTTTTATAATTACCTCTCCGAATTTACATTATAATGAACATCCTACCATTCCAAAATACTGTGTATGAACTGAATGAATATAACAAATTTAATTATGAAATAAACAGTCCATATGGAAAGTATTCAGACCCATTGACTTTTTCCACATTTTGTTACATTTCAGCCTTATTCTAAAATGTATTAAATCATTTATTTCCCTCATCAATCTACACACAATGTCCCATAATGACAAAGCAAAAACGGTTTATTTTTGCAAATGTATTGCCTAAAATGACACCCAAATCTAACTGCCTGTAAATCAGGACCTGAAGCAAGGATATGCATATTCTTGATACCAATTTGAAAGGAAGCACTTTGTTTTATCTAATATTCACCTACATTAATTTCATATTTCCATGAACCTTAAAGAATTTTTTTTATTTAAAAACATTTTTGTACCATTATCTTTGAAATGCAAGAGAAATGCCATAATGTATTATTCCAGCCAAGGTGCAATTTGGATTTTGGCCACTAGATGGCAGCTGTGTATATGCACAGTTTTAGACTGATCCAACTATTGCATATCTGTTCAAAATGCTGTATCAAGACTGCCCAAATGTGCCTAATTTGTTTATTAATACAGTTCATAATTGTGCACTCTCCTCAAACAATATCATTGTATTATTTCACTCTAATAGCTACTGTAAATTGGACAGTGCAGTTATATTAACAAGAATTTAAGCTTTCTGTTTATCAGATATGTCTATGTCCTGGGAATTGTTTTTGTTACTTAAAACCTCATGCTAATCACATTAGCCCACGTTACCTCAACCGTCCTGTGGGGGAGGGGGGGGGGTGATACCGATCAAGTATTCAGACCCTTTTTTCAATACTTTGTTGAAGCACCTTTGGCCTTGAGTCTTCTTGGGTATGACGCTACAAGCTTAACACACAACTGTATTCGGGAAGTGTCTCCCATTTTTCTCTGCAGATCATCTCAAGCTCTGTCAGGTTGGATGGGGAGCATCGCTGTGAAGCTATTTTCATGTCTTTCAAGAGATCAAATCAAATCAAGTTTTATTGGTCACATACACATGGTTGGCAGATGTTAATGCGAGTGTAGCGAAATGTTTGTGCATCTAGTTCCGAGAGTGCAGTAATATCTAACAAGTAATCTAACAATTCCCCAACAGCTAACTAATACACACAAATCTAAAGGGGTGAATAAGAATATGTACATATAAAAATATGGATGTGCGATGGCCGAGCGGCATAGGCAATGTGCAATAGATGGTATAAAATACAGTATATACATATGATATGAATAATGTAAGATATGTAAACATTATTAACGTGGCATTATTTGAAGTGGCATTGTTTAAAGTGACTAGTGATCCATTTATTAAAATGGCCAGTGATTTGGGTCTCAATGTAGGCAGCAGCCTCTCTGAGTTAGTGATTGCTGTTTAGCAGTCTGATGGCCTTGAGATAGAAGCTATTTTTCAGTCTCTCTGTCCCAGCTTTGATGCACCTGTACTGACCTCGCCTTCTGGATGGTAGCTGGGTGAACAGGCAGTGGCTCGGGTGATTGTTGTCCTTGATGAACTTTTTGGCCTTCCTGTGACATCAGGTGCTGTAGGTGTCATGGAGGGCAGGTAGTTTGCCCCCGGTGATGCGTTGTGTAGTTGCCGTACCAGGCTCTGATACAGCCTGACAGGATGCTCTAGATTGTGCGTCTGTAAAAGTTTGTCAGGGATTTAGGTTACAAGCCAAATTTCTTCAGCCTCTTGCGGTTGAAAAGGCACTTTTGCGCTTTCTTCACCACACTGTATGTGTGGGTGGACCATTTCAGTTTATCTGTGATGTTTAAGCCAAGGAACTAAAAACGTTCCACCTTCTCCAATGCTGTCCCTTCGATGTGGATAGGGGTTGCTCCCTCTGCTGTTTCCTGAAGTCCACGATCATCTCCTTTGTTTTGTTGACGTTGAGTGAGAGGGTGTTTTCCTGACACCACACTCCCAGGGCCCTCACCTCCTCCCACTACTGTTGTGTCGTCTGCAAACTTGATGATTGAGTTGGAGGCGTGCATGGCCACGTAGTCGTGGGTGAACAGGGAGTACATGAGGGGGCTGAGCACACACCCTTGAGGGGCCCCAGTGTTGAGGGTCAGCGAAGTGGAGATGTTGTTTCCTACTTTCACCACTTGTGGTGCGGCCAATCATAAAGTCCCGGACCCAATTGCATAGGGCGGGGTTGAGACCCAGATGTTCGATCGTGTTCAATTCCGGCTCTGGCTGGGCCATTCAAGGACATTCAGAGACTTGTCCCAAAGCCACTGTTGTGTTGTCTTCGCTGTGTGCTTAGGGTCGTTGTCCTGTTGGAAGGTGAACCTTCACCCCATTCTGAGGCCCTGAGTGTTCTTGAGCAGGTTTTCTTTAATGATCTCTTTGTACTTTGCTCCGGTCATCATTCCCTTGATCCTGACTAGTCACCCAGTCCCTGCCGCTGAAAAACATCATGATGCATGATGCTGCCACCACCATGCTTCACCATAGGGATGGTGACAAGTTTCCTCCAGACGTGACACTTGGCATTCAAGCAAAAAAAGTTTAATATTGGTTTCACCAGACCAGAGAATCTTGTTTCATATGGTCTAAGGGTCCTTTGGTGCCTTTTGGCAAACTCCAAGAGGGCTGTCATGAGCCTTTTACTGAGGAGTGGCTACCGTCTGGCCACTACCCTAAAGGTCTGATTGGTGCAGAGATGGTTGTCCTTCTGGAAGGTTCTGCCATCTCAACAGAGGAACTCTGGAGCTCTGTCAGAGTGACCGTTGGGTTCTTGGTCACCTCCCTGATCAAGTACCTTCTCCCTCGATTGCTCAGTTTGGCCGGGCGGCCAGCTCTAGGAAGAGTCTTGGTGGTTTCAAACTTCTTGGGGTTCTTCAATGCTGCAGAAATGTTTTAGCACCCTTTCTCAGATCTGTGCCTCGACACAATCCTGTATTGGAGCGCTACAGTTAATTCCTTCAACCTCATGGCTTGGTTTTTGCTCTGACATGCACTATCAACTGTGGTGTCTTATATAGACAGGTGTGTGCCATTCCAAATCATGTCCAATCATTTGCATTTACCACAGATGGACTTCAATCTAGTTGTAGAAACATCGCAAGGATGATCAATGGAAACAGGATGCACCTGAGCTCAATTTCGAGTCTCATAGCGAAGCCTCTGAATACTTATGTAAATAAGGTATTTCTGTTTTTTATTTGTAATACATTTGTTTTCGCTTTGTTTTTATGGGGTATTATGTGTAGAGTGTTGAGAAAAATGCTTAATTTAATCCATTTTAGAATAAGGTAACGTAACAAACTGGAAAAAGTCAAGGGGTCTGAATACTTTCCAAATGCACTGTATATGAACTGAATATAATCCATTTAAATCTGTGAAATATATATGAATATAATCCACACAACTTCAGCGGCTCAAGAGCAAAGATGGTTTATCACTCTACCCAGAACCTTTCACAGATAGTTAAATAAATAAGCTTGGTTTCTGCCAGGTGCTTATGTATGAAGAATAATTACGGTTGCCAAGCTTCGCTCACCATGTAACACAGTGTTGAGACACTCCCATGGAGGTTAACAAATGAGAACAAGGTACCGTAAGGTACCGTAAGAACCTGTTTCATGTCTGGGGATAGGATAATAATGATAAAATATGTTTCGCCTGTGTATTTGTGCCATATTCCCATATACTGGATGTCTTACCTCAGGGTCAAGGAATATGCCTGGAACTAATTTAAATTGGTTGCAAGTGACATATGTTTGGGAAACCCCCCTAGATAAGGCACCTATTTAATATACTTTTTTATATAAAATTAACATAAACCCCTTGTTTATCAAATCCAAACCTGATTATAGTCTGTTTATCTTAGTTTGATAGGGTATCCTAGAAACAGTTTATGCACACAATGTAAGTGTACACAATGTAAGCCCACAGATATGAATATCAGCAAATATGCAAGAAAAGCTTTCAGTTATACTGTATTCTACCTTGTAAGGCAATCAACACTCAACACTCAACAGAGGATTTTTGTCTGCATAGTCCCTTATACATTTGCCCACAAATTAGTCCCCAAAGATCTAAAAGTGTGTATTGATATTTTGGTGGTAGACAATGAAATAAATAAGTGATTCAATTAGTGGGCTCCTGCTCTGTCCCTCTTGGCCTCCCTAAGGGGTGATGAGCCTTTCAAAACGCAGTGTTTATTCTGCACTAGGAATCAATGCTATGGCTCCTTTTACTGTGCTAACAACCTGAACAATTGGCTAATTTAAAAAGTTTGATGTGTAACTTGTATTCACCCCTTGATATCCAAATCAGGCGATGGTCCCTGTACATCAACCTCGTTAATACATTGTTATCCAATATGCCCCTTTAATAATTTAAATCAATTTCTGTACAGAAAACTTGAGATAAAACAAATGCATGTAAACATTTGTGAAACTAGATTACTTTGTTATTTTGAAGGGAAACAAAGTTTAGTATGTTATGCAATGTAATGTTTGTAAAGTGGCCGCTTTTAGTTTAGTTTAGATCCTGATGAGTTATCACATGAACTTGGATGTCAGTCCTACTATCAATGTTTGAACAGCCTCACTTAGGCCGAGCCATATCATACGCTTGGTTGGTGACATGAAAAATGTGTTTTTTTCTGAGTCTCTAAAACGCCCAGAGTTGTTAGGCCCAGAGTTTTTCTAGACCACGAGACATGCACATTAAAACTCTGGTCCCCAGTTATGATGTATTACATTAACTGCATTTTGTGTTGGTGAATGAGTGATTTGATGGCATTGAGTGATTTGATGGGAAGAATGAAATATTTATGATTGAATCCACCTCTACATCATTGTGTTTTGGAGTAACAACTGCACGTCTGTGTAAAAGTGAAACATACTGTCAGTGCATCAAATGAAGGATTGGTCTGATAGAGCCTCACACCTGTCTCTCATCCACAATATTGTCCACTGCTCTGATACTGTATATTACCACCACAGGCTATTCCTTCACAGCCCCAAAGCATGATGTTTCCACCCCCATGCTTCACAGTAGGTATGGTGTTCTTTGGATGCAACTCAGCATTTTTTGTCCTCCAAACACGACGAGTTGATTTTTTACCAAAAAGTTCTATTTTGGTTTCATCTGACCATATGACATTCTCCCAATCTTCTTCTGGATCATCCAAATGCTCTCTAGCAAACTTCAGACAGGCCTGGACATGTACTGGCTTAAGCAGGGGGACACGTCTGGCACTGCAGGATTTGAGTCCCTGGCGGCAGGCTTTGTTATTTTGGTCCCAGCTCTCTGCAGGTCATTCACTAGGTCCCCTCGTGTGGTTCTGGGATTTTTGCTCACCGGTCTTGTGATCATTTTGACCCCACGGGGTGAGATCTTGCGTGGAGCCCCAGATCGAGGGAGATTATCAGTGGTCTTGTATGTCTTCCATTTCCTAATAATTGCTCCAACGGTTGATTTCTTCAAACCAAGCTGCTTACCTATTGCAGATTCAGTCTTCCCAGCCTGGTGCAGGTCTACAATTTTGTTTCTGGTGTCCTTTGACAGCTCTTTGGTCTTGGCCATAGTGAAGTTTGGAGTGTGACTGTTTGAGGTTGTGGACAGGTGTCTTTTATACTGATAACAAGTTCAAACAGGTGCCATTAATACAGGTAACAAGTGGAGGACAGAGGAGCCTCTTAAAGAAGAAGTTACAGGTCTGTGAGAGCCAGAAATCTTGCTTGTTTGTAGGTGACCAAATACTTATTTTCCACCATAATTTGCAAATAAATTCATAAAAAATCCCACAATGTGATTTTCTGGATTATTTTTCTCATTTTGTCTGTCATAGTTGAAGTGTACCTATGATAAAAATTACAGGCTTCTCTCATCTTTTTAAGTGGGAGAACTTGCACAATTGGTGGCTGATTAAATACTATTTTGCCCCATTGTACTCTTCCTGGGGTCACAAAAAACACAAAACATGACAAGTAACAAAACACTGATACACTGATAGATAGTCACACAAATTGTAAATACAAGGATATACGAACAATACAATTAAAAACAATACAAACAATACAACAAAAGCATTTGTGTTTTATTTATTTTTATTTATTTCACCTTTATTTAACCAGATAGGTCAGTTGAGAACAAGCTCTCTTTACAACTGCGACCTGGCCAAGATAAAGCAAAGCAGTGCGACACAAACAACAACACAGAGTTACACATGGAATAAACAAATGTACAGTCAATAACACAATAGAAAAAAAGCTGTATACAGTGTGTGCAAATGAGGTAAGATTAGGGAGGTAAGGCAATAAATAGGCCATAGTGGAAAAGTAATTACAATTTAGCAACTAAACACTGGTGTGATAGATGTGCAGAAGATGAATGTGCAAGTAGAGATACTGGGCTGCAAAGTAGCAAAAAATAAAATAAATAACAATATGGGGATGAGGTAGTTGGATGAGCTATTTACAGATGGGCTATGTATAGGTGCAGTGATCTGTGAGCTGCTTTAACAGCTGATGCTAAAAGTTAGTGAAGGAGATATGAGTCTCCAGCTTCAGTGATTTTTGCAATTCGTTCCAGTCATTGGCAGCAGAGAACTGGAAGGAAAGGCGGCCAAAGGAGGAATAGGCTTTGGGTGCCTGTGTGTGTGTGTGTGTGTGTGTGTGTGTGTGTGTGTGTGTCCACTCACAGTCCCCACCGTTCCATGAGATTTTTTAAAACACATTTTTTAAGGTAATCTTGGTGTTTTCTTGAGAAATTGGAGTTGGGAGTTCCATGCGATCATGGCTCTGCAGTGAATTCGTTTTGGATGCTGGGACTGTGAAGAGACTGCTGGTGGCATGTTTTGTGAGGTGTTTGATGGATGTTTGATTATGTTTTATGAGTAACATTTGCTGGATGTTCTTTGATTATGCAGACAATCTGGCATTTTCATCACAGTAATAGTTCTCATAAAAACTAGAAGAAATGCAGTTAATCTCTCGTCAACCCTCCACCAGGAAAGACTGGCATTCATGTTGTTAATGTTAGTTTTGTATGTGCAGTTAAAGGCAAGGTGTGCTGCTCTTTCTTTGCTGTATTTGACCATATTACTGGACAGTAGTCAAGATGTGACAAGACCAGAGGCTTAAAAACTAGTACAGTTGATTGCTGTGTGAAAACGCAGAACATCTTTCTATAACAGACATACCCGTCCCCATCTTCACAACAACTTTGTGAATTTGACATGACCTTGATAATTGATCAGCCAATGTTATGCTTAGGAGTTTAGCCTTCTCAACTTGCTCAATGGTCACACCCTTTATGCACAACTCCAGTTGAGGCTTAGGTCTCAGAGAATGTTTTGAACGAAATACAATGCTTTTAGTTTTAGATGCATTTAACACCAGTTTATTGTTAATTACCTATTCTGGTACTGACTGTAACACCTTATTTAGAATGTCAGTGAGCTCACTGACTTTGGGTGCTGACATGTAGAGTGTGGAATTATAGTCATTCTAGCTTTGTGTAAGACCAGTGGCAAATCATTTGTAAAAAGAAATAAAGAGTAACGGCCTAAGGCAACTGCCCTGAGGGACACCACATTGTACATATCTGATGTTAGAGAAGCTTCCATTGAAGAACACTCTCTGAGTTCTGTTGGATAAATAACTCCCAACAATGTGATGTCAGGTGTTGTAAAGCCATAGCAAGTGAGTTACTTCAATAATAATTTATGATCAAAACAATTAAAGGCTGCACAAAAATCTAACAATACAGCTCCAACTATCATCTTATTATCCATTTATTTTAACCGGTCATCTGAGTCATTGCAGTAAAAGTTGAGTGTCCATGCTGAAAGTCAGTAGTTAACTTGTTCTGTGGAACAGCGTTGTATTTGGTCTAAGAACAATTTATTTCAGAGTAAAACAGTGATTGACCAGAGTCCACCACAGGCAATGGAACGATGAGGGTGCATGAATCCTGAGCTGTCAGGTGATGGACAGATTCGCCAAGGATATATTTACAGCTGTCGTACATGCAACAGCATGCCACTGCACTGTTCTTATGCCTTGAAGGCACAAACTGTCATGTGACGTCCGTTGTATATATATATATATATATTTTTACATCAACACTGGTTAGGGTATGTCCTCTGGTTATACTTATGTACAGTCACCCATTGAACTATTGGTGTCACGATGAAAAGACATGCTATTATACTAAATATGTGTTGTAGCACTACTTTACTTTGAATTGATTGAAACCAAGAGCCTTGCCTTATCATGCATATGTTAATTAGCCGAAGTTCATGACATTAAGTAAAGTAACCTATGCGTGTATTTGGCTAACTAACCCAAACCAACAGGAGATGTTGTTCATGGGGAGAACACATGTTGCCTTAAGACCTTAACTCCACACTGTAGGGAAGCAAAATGACCTGTGCACTCCTTGCGTCCAGATTTAGGAAATTCTATCAGAGGTCATCTATCCCAGGATGGGGTGTAAGATAATAGTCTTAGAGGGGCCAACTGTTCAAACGAGAAACAGAACCAACCTGGACCAGGAAATAAATCTAATCCAAGGGGGACAAGCCCCCGCACACTCACATACAAGTAGAACTCACATCACAAAGAATCGGCCATATACAGTTTCAAATGCATATACAGTTTCTTTAAACACACAATTGGCGGCTGCTCCATTTGAACTCTGGACATTTGATTTACAAGACTTGTCAGGTTATCAGAGATGACAGGAAATGATGGCTGACAGAATCAAAAGAGCCTGGTGGATTAAGGGCTGTTTGGTTTTACCTACCTCCCTCTCGACCTCCTCATTGCTCCGAGTCAGAGGTGTATGTTATTACAGGGAGGCCCGCTGGGCCTGCTTGTCTTGGCTTACATATATCACTGGCATTTCCTCCATGTACAATATATACGTTTTTCCACTCAGAGAGAGGTTTGGCGCAGTGCCATCATTTTACATTAAGGCGCATTGACTTGTGCATTTGTGCTGCGTTAAGGTTAATAGATTCTGCTTAAGATTGGCTTTGGTAAACCGCTCCGTCGAACATGTGGCGATCGCTGTTAATCACATCAGATGGTTGTTGTGTATTAAGCGGGGAGGTCAGGGAATGCTATAGTATTGAGGAAATACAGTCAAAATGTATTCACTCTTAGTTAACAATCTTAAGCAACCATATGCCATACCGTCAGCCAACGAAGCTTATTACCATCAACAAATACTGAATTCAAGTTGTCAGCTATTTTAGTAAATTCAAGTACAGCACACTGTGGCACGCCTTGGGTGGATATACTGCAAGTATAGCAACTCGCTACAACTACTTATGCTCAGTTAAATAATGATTTGTGAAAGTTGCAATGCTGGAAACTCCCAAAAATGTATCTCAGGGAGATCCAGCCGACATACTAACACATACTAACAGACTCACGGCCAGCCCACTCATTAGACAGGAATAGGCGGCCGCCTTTGGCGGCAGATTGAGGAGGGTGGTATTTTCTAAACTAAACTGACCAAGATGCACCTCCAACAACAACACATAAAACCTCACATAATCCTGCCCAAAAACAATGACAATTTCTCTCAATCAGTGGCATATGGGTTTTTTAGGTGAGCGCTGATGGCGCCCTTTGATAAGCATTGCCCACTTTGTCAATGGCAGGGGCGCAAAATATTGTGCTTGTCCATTCCCAGCGCGCCTCTCCAGGGTAGTGTTGGAGAGATGCAACGAGTGGAAGACAGAGGAGCCTCTTAAAGAAGAAGTTACAGGTCTGTGAAAGCCAGAAATCTTGCTTGTTTGTAAGTGACCAAATACTTATTTTCCACCATAATTTGCAAATAAATTCATAAAAAATCGTACAATGTGATTTTCTGGATTTTTTTTCTTCTCATTTTGTCTGTCATAGTTGAAGTGTACCTATGATGAAAATTACAGGCCTCTCTCATCTTTTTACGTGGGAGAACTTGCACAATTGGTGGCCCCACTGTAGATGTCTATAAATGACCTATTTTCAACTTTCATTCAGAACCAAAAATGAGCCTGTTTTCAACATCTGTAAAATACACATTTTCAACGTCTGTAAAATACATATTTTTAACATCAGGAAAATAAGTATTTTCAACTTTCATTCAGAACCAAAAATGAGCCTGATTTCAACATCCGAAAAATACATATTTTTCAACGTCCTGGAATATGTTGCTTACTGGGACTGTTCTAGTTTTGTGGGGGAAAGCATTTTTTGGTCTTGTCTATGGCAGCAGAATGGCACAGACCGGCCCTGAACAGACTGATCAATTCTCCGAACATCCTTGACTTAACCTTAACATCATATTGTAGAACTAACTTCTCTAGTAGTGGGTTTTCCAGAGGATTTGTCCTTGTGTAACGTTTACTACATACGTCCTCTTTGTCTTACAACCATGTGATTAAAAAAAAGTGTGATTTAAATTAAACAAATGGCAGATAATTGCTATACATATTGTCAGTATACTAGTTCAAATCAAGTTTTAATTTCTCTATGCCCAAAGATAATGACTTGGGCTTTAACCGATGAACACTGAACATGCTATTACTTACTACAGTATAGAAACATACTATAATGCTTAAA
The DNA here is from genome assembly GCF_018296145.1 of Oncorhynchus tshawytscha. NCBI lineage: Eukaryota > Metazoa > Chordata > Actinopteri > Salmoniformes > Salmonidae > Oncorhynchus > Oncorhynchus tshawytscha. The sequence goes on from NC_056439.1 coordinate 20,236,289, forward strand.
CTGATTAGTCTTGATGCAAATAAAATAGAACGTAAAAATGCAAAATTACGTACAGTAGTTAAAATATATTACTTAATAGCAGAAATTATCTAAGGGGTTAATGAACTGAATATGGTAGTTAAGCTCAGTGAAAACACACTCAGTCATGTTGCGGTGATGTCGAGTTCACAAGGAGTTCAATTAAGAATACACTTATAGCAGTCAAACAATCACAGAAACGCTGCAATCTCATACATGGGAAAATAAGCCAAGTAACGTAATTGACCCTTCAACCCTGAATATCCACTTAATGAAACATAGTTACAGGGAAAAGGGACACTACAGGCCATACTTGTTCGATCATGTCCACTCACTAAAATCAGTTCATCCAAAAGTATGCTTCATTTGAACTACTACAGAGATCTGGAATCATTACTTTCATCACGAGGGGAGAAAAAAAGTGCATTAAATGTATGACATATGGTGAAATATATTACTTTAACGAGTTATTGATGGGGCACTTGGCTTGATCATAACTTTACCAATGCTTTCTATGAATTTGATCAACACTAGATTAATTATGTTTACTGAAAATACATACGCCATCTGCTAAAACTGAGAGGTTTAAAGTGAGATGTGTGAAGAAAATATGTTCGATGAAAGCTATGACAACAGTAACTGTATTTTACTGAACCACAATATTAAGCTTTTTATGTATATTGTTGTCCTAATAACTGAGACAACTCTATACGAGTTTTAAATTGAAATGGTCTAAAATATAAGGTTTGATTTATGTCACTGTAATTTAACAATAACCATACAGTACAGTGCCATAGAGATGGTACTCCTAGATGTACATATAGGACATGGGAACAAGTAAATTATAGGATATCTAAGAGAGTACCTGTAATATCACTGCTATATTACTGTGTTAGTTACTTCCCATCTCAGTGTGTGAGTAATGGTGGTTAGCCTCTGGGGTTCAAGAGACCATTACAGATGTGCCTTTAAAAGACATCTGCTGACAGGCTCTCCAAGATGCATTTAACCTCTAGATCAGTCTGACCATTTCATAAAGTAACTACAAGTGGGGTAAAAGGTAAGGCTCTTATACTGTCATCCATTCATCAGTGATATATGATAAGGGTTTCCTAGAGTGCCTTTCGGTCTGAGAAAGGCTGCTCCAATCCTCATCCAGGTCTTGAGTGCTGGTTGAGTACAGCTGATTTCTGCTGTAATCAGAAACATCAGGTTCACTGTGATGAGGGAGGAATCAATGTTTGAAATACAAATGGAATTCATTCCATTCCATCAAATGGAATTCATTGTATGTGGGGAAGCATGGCCGCATTTCCTCTAGGAGTATGGCCTAGTGCACTAATTTATTGATTGATTTTTTAAATATTTTTTATTATAAAATAATTGTGACTTATTAGGGGGTCCCCCTTCTTCCCAGGGCTATGTGGGGAAGATCTATTATTGACAAAACAATAAGACAGTAGTAAGATAATGTTACCAGATGTATCTTCTATGACCCAAACCATGTGTTCCTGCTCTTTTTATTTCAGAAACAAGATGTCAAAAGGTTTATCAGTTTGTTCTCCGGACAAAAGACTGAGAAAGTATAGACTTTACAATCGATGTGTTGCTTTTGCAGTGTTCCGTAAATTACATTCAGTTTGCTCTGCAAGGTACAGTAGGGTTATCAGTACATTCCCCAACATTAATACTGAGAATGGAAATATGCATTGTTAAACATTTGCTTGCACTGCATTTCCAGACAGCTAACGACCACTAAGACATTCTCCGTTCTGTCAGTTGACAGCTCTGTTACTGTTTATCACAAAGGGTGTAAGGTTGGCGCAGGGGAGGACTTACTCTCCCCGCTAATGGGGCTTGGAGTTCTGGAAGATAGTTCATATCTGATAATTGTGCCTCTGGAGACCTGGGCCAGGGGCTGGGCCTGGATGTGGAGCAGTCTACCCTTCTCCTTCCACTGGCTTAGGGGGCTTGATTAGAACTCACCCTGGCCGGTGTTAGGGAGCTGCACTTGTGTTTCACACAGCTCTGATTAAGGGCTTCTGTCACACACAAGTACACACACGCATGCACGCTCACACACACACACACACACACACACACACACACACACACACGTGAGTTACCGTTAGCTGGCACGAAAAAAAGAAGTAAATAAATAAAATTGTAGCCTCAACATCCTTTTACTAAATGACTCTAGTGAAAGTCACCAAGTAAAATACTACTTGAGTAAAAGTCTAAAAATGTATCTGGTGTTATTACATTTACTGAAGTATCAAAAGTAAATGTAATTGTCAAAATATACGTCAGTATAGAAAAGTAAATGTAATTGTCAAAATATACATCAGTATAGAAAAGTAAATGTAATTGTCAAAATATACGTCAGTATAGAAAAGTAAATACTATAAATAATTTCAGACTCCTTATATTAACCTTATATTCCTTATATATTCTTCCTTACATCCCAAACATGCTCAATTGGTTACATGTCTGGTGCGTATGCAGACCATGGAAGAACTGGGACATTTTCAGCTTCCCGGAATTGTGTGCAGATTTTTGCGACATCGAGCAGTGCATTGTTATGCTGAAACATAAGGTGATGGTGGTGAATGAAACAACAATGGGCCTCAGGATCTCGTCATGATATCTCTGTGCATTCAAATATTCATCGATAAAATGCAATTGTGTTTGTTGTCCATAACTTATGCCTGCCCATACCATAACCCCACCACCACCACCACTCTGTTCACAACGTTGACATCAGCAAACCGCTCGCACACACAACACCATACATGCTGTCTGCCATCTGCCCAGTACCGTTGAAACTCAGATTAATCTCTGAAGAGCACCCTGCTCCAACATGCTAGAGGCCATCAGAGGTGAGCATTTTCCCACAGAAGTCGGTTACGACGCCAAACTGCAGTCAGGTCAAGACCATGGTGAGGATGAGGAGCACGCAACCGAGCTTCCCCGAGACGGTTTCTGACAGTTTGTGCAGAAATTCTTTGGTTGTGCAAACCCACAGTATCATCAGCTGTCTGGATGGCTGGTCTCAGACGATCTCGCAGATGAAGAAGCCGGATGTGGAGGTCCTGGGATGGCGTGGTTGCATGTGGTCTACAGTTGTGAGGCCTGTTGGATGTACTGACAAATTCTCTAAAACAACTTTGGAGGTGGCTTATGGTGGAGAAATGAACATTCAATTATCTGGCAACATCTCTGGTGGACATTACTGCAGTCATCCAATTGCACGCTCCCTCAAAACTTGAGACATCTGTGGCATTGTGTTGTGTGACTAAACTGCACATTTAAGAATGGATTTTTATTGTTCCCAGCACAAGGTGCTCCTGTGTAAACACATTTACGCACACAATTTGAGATAAATAAGCTTTTGTGCATATGGACAATTTCTGGGATCTTTTATTTCAGCTCATGAAACATGGGAGCAACACTTTACATGTTGCAACTTACTTTTGATTTTACCCTAATAAAGTTCAGAAAACTTTTGTGATGGTTTGGCATGGTGTGGCTATTAGCCTATTATACTGCAGGTATAAAGGCAGTGCCTCAACTGAACTTGAGGTGAGGAAAAATGTTTTTGGCCTAAAAGAGTTACTCCTATAATCTGACAATATAATGCTTATCTCTATAAAAAAAACAAGTATATAAATTTGCCTCCTTCTGTACACCTGTATCTATATGGCAGACGCAGTAGCCAATCTGACAAGGGGTAAGACATGCATGTTGGTGTCATAGCATGCCACCGGCATCTCTCTCTCTCTCTCTGGGGCTAGGCCTAAGCTTCTCTTCCTTTTTATATTTATTTGTTAAATATTAATATCATACAGTGGACACCTAAGCCTATAGGCCTACGCACACAATGCCCAGATGTGTTTAGTGCTCAGATCTCCAAGAGCTGAACCGCGAGGTGGACAATTATTATTCTGGAAACGTAAAAACCAATAAAACAATATATTTCAACGTTTTGTATATGCTACACATCGAAACACAATGAATAGTGTTTTTGCAATTTGTTCTAGGCTGTTTTCAAGGACATGTAAATGTGGCTCTTTTGGCCAACATCCCTTGTTTATTGATGGCACTGGCTCCATGGGTGGATGCCCAAGGAAGTTACGTACCTAATGCATATGTCCGATAAATGACAACATTCCCGGGTACTTGACCTGCACCCTGACACACACGGGACAAACCCACTTAATTCTGTTCCTCTCTTCTCACCACCCTAGCTGCTATAGGGAGTGGAGGCAGAGGAAAAGTTGTGTACTGGTAGATAAATTAACACGAAATGTAAAATTATTTGGGAAATGGCCAATCAAATCCTCAGAGAGGGCTGACAAGTAAATTGCTGGTGCTACCGCTACAACACAATGAGGGCTTTGTGTGTGTGCATGCGTGTGTGTGTGTGCGTGTATGTGTGCTTACATACGGCTACTGTCCAATGGCCCACATTCATAACTTACATGGTTCTCCACAAGGCCACTAGCAGCAGTATTTGACAAGTTAAAGGCAGATTTGATGCAGCCCATTGTATTTTTTCAAGAGTGTCGAGGGGCGAGATGCTCTGATGGTAATCGTCTATCTCCTCAGGGCGGGGACCAAAAACAAGATGAGCCTCCTCTCCACGGCACTCTGCTCTAATACAGATGTCACACACACACACACACACACACACACACACACACACACACACACACACACACACACACACACACACACACACACACACACACACACCACAGCCCTCCACTCTAAGATGGATGTGTCATAACCTCTTGAGACACACACAAACATACTCAAGATCATGGCAAATTCTCCAGATTTGAATTAAGTGATTGCTGATTCTCTTGCTGAGTCTCTTAGAAGGTACTGCATATCTTATTTGTTCTAGAATATGTTCATACATATTATGTAGCAGACACAGTTGATCGTGCACACTGATTGAAAGTTCATGTTTTGAAATATAATATGTCTACGTTTATGTCTACTACACAGCTGGTGTGACATGTCTCAGTAACAATGCACTATGCCATAGTTTTTTTTAGCTTGGATTAAATAGACTATTAACCTATACACACTCACTTTTCAATGTTGGGACTGAAAACACCCGCTTAGTTGATGATCAACGGAATTGTTACAATACATGCCCAGAGGTACATTTCTGCCCAGTACCCACTGCAAATTTTAACTTCCAAAGTTTTTGCTCTCCAAAACTGTTCCCTTCATCTGCTCATCACCTCTGCTTGAGCAAGCTGCATCGCCATGGCTACACGGCCAGCATTGTAATCGAAGATATGCCCTTATTTGGACCCAAGGTTAGTTCGCTGGCATTTGAAGCTGATTAAGAATTTGCCTGGGCTGCGACCTTTGCGAGGCATGAACTGCGATGTCATTGCATTAGCACTTCCATTATCATGCAGTCACATCTAATCACAGCAGCGTCCCCGCCACCCCTAGACCAGCATTAAGGACCTCTTAATGTATGGGCCCAATTATTTGAATAAAGCTTAAACTATTAGAGGAGTGTACCAGGGGTTTTAGCCAAGACTAAATCAAGTTAATGTCATTAAATCCCAGGTCCATAGGAATGTCGTTTTTCTTTTACTCTCTCTCTAGAAGAGTAGGAGGAGTAGACGGAGGGCTTGGTATTTTTTTCTGCTTCCATGTTTTGTAATATAATATCCCTTGGACATTGCCCGTGTTTTATTCACCATGCAATAACAAATAATAGGTCCAAATTGTGAAAATACATTATGATACAAAATCCTGCATGTGTATGTCACTTTCGCATGAAGGATCGGGAGACAGATGCAGGAGTGCGTAATAGGGATTTTTATTTAGCCCAAATTACATTGGGCTGTGTAATGGCACGGGGACGAAGAACAAACAAACAAACACGTAGCAAAAACACAGGGTTGAAACCCAAACAAAGAAGCGAGGAGTACCTTGAATAAATAACACACGTGCACTATGATTAACACACGGGAGGAGACCCGTAATTACCTGTGCAATCCACAAGGGCACGAAAGCCCAAAACACAGGTACTCACACGCACCAACGGACAACAATCGACAGCACCATAATAAACAAAGGGCACATATATATACAAATACAATCAGTGGGAATAGAGGCCAGGTGTGCGCAATGAAAGTTCCAGAGGGATCCGTGACAGTACCATCCTCCGACATGCACTAGCAGCGCAACAAAAACCGTCTCAAGGATGATCACAGGAACGCAGTGTAGGTCGATCAGGACCCAATGGCGGTGGCATCAGACGGACCAGTGGCGTCAGACGGATTGGTTGTGGCAACGTCGGACGACCCAGTTGTATCTGCCGAAGTCAGTTGTCGGATGGGCCATTCCCGTTTTCTCCCTCAATGGTTGATTATTCTGTCTCGTTGGCATGAAGACAGTCGGGAAACAGACGTAGGAATGCGTAATAGTTGATTTTATTAAGGCCCAAATTACGGCATGCCGTGTAAAGGCACGGGGACAAAGACCAAACAAACACATAACTAAACACAGGGTAGAAGCCCAAAACTAAAGAACGAGGAGTACATCAAATAAATAACATTAGCGCAGATTATCACACGGGACGAGACCCGTAATCATCTGAGCAATCCACAAGGGCACGAAAGCCCAAAACTGTCATGTTTGTCATAACGATGAGATGAATAAATTATTATTTTATTAAAACGAAGAACACTTAAACAAACAAAATAACAAAACTATCGTGAAGCTAATAAAACATGAGTGATGACATGCAACTACACAGACAATAACCCACAAAACCAAAATGGAAAATGGCAACCTAAATAGGATCCCCAATCAGAGACAACGATAAACAGCTGTCTCTGAATGGGAACCAATTCAGGCCACCATAGACCTACATTACCAAAACTCCATAGATATACAAAAAACCCTAGACAAGACAAAACACACATACCACCCTCGTCACACCCTGACCTAACCAAATAATACAGAAAACAAAGATAACTAAGGTCAGGGCGTGACAGTCCTCCCCCTCCCCCCAAAGGTGCGTACTCCCGGCCGCAAACCTAAACCTATATGGGAGGGTCTGGGTGGGCATCTAACCTCGGTGGCGGCTCTTGTTCTGGACGCCGCCCCCCTCCTTTACTCTGAGTCCGCTCTTGTAGCACAGACCCGTGGATCTGGACTGCGGATCCTTGCCGTAGGCCCCGGGCTGGGGACTCTTGCTGCATGGATCATCGCCGGATGTTCTTGCTGGGGATTGCCGCTGGAGACCCCGGGCTGGGGACCGTCGCTGGAGACCCCGGGCTGGGGACCGTCGCTGGAGACCCCGGGCTGGGGATCGTTGCTGGAGACCCCGGGCTGGAGACCGTCGCTGGAGGTTCCGGACTGTGAACTGTCGCCTGACACCCTGGACTGGGTACTGTTGCCGGACGCTCTGGACTGGGTACTGTCGCCGGATGCTCTGGACTGCCAAGGCGCACTGTAGGCCTGGTGCGTGGTGCCGGCACTGGTGGTACCGGGCTAGGGACATGTACCTCAAGGCGAGTGCGAGGAGCAGGAACAGGGCGTACTGGACCCTGGAGGTGCACTGTAGGCCTGGTGCGTGGTGCCGTAACTGGTGGTACCGGGTTGGAGACACGCACCTCAGGGCGAGTGCGGGGAGGAGGAACAGGGCGTACTGGGCTCTGGAGGCGCACAGGAAGCCTGGTGCATGGTGTTGGCACTGGTGGTACTGTGCTGGTGACACGCACCTCAGGGCGAGTGCAGGGAGAAGGCACAGGATACACTGGACCGTGGAGACGCATTGGAGATCCAGAACATAGAGCTGGCTCAATCTGTCCTGGCTGGATGCCCCTTCTAGCAAATGCGAGGAGCTGGAATAGAGCGCACCGGCCTAGAATATCGCACTGGAGACACCATGCGCATCTCTGCATAACACGGTGCCTGACCAGTTACACGCTCCCCACGGTAAGCACGAGGAGTTGGCTCAGGTCTCCTACCTGACTCAGCCAATCTCCTCATGTGCCGCACCCCAAAAACAATCTGCCTCTCGGGCTTCCGTGCTAGCCGTGTACCCACATATTGTTGCTGTTCCTCTATCCTCCGGTATTTATCCTCGTAGTATCGCCGTTCCGCTTTCGCTGCCTCTAACTCCTCCTTAGGACAACGATACACCCCCGGCTGTGTCCAGGGTCCTGCTCCATCTAATACCTCCTCCCAGGTCCATTTCCCCATTAAGCGCTGTTCCTCCCTTTCACGCTGCTTGGTCCTGGTTTGGTGGGTTATTCTGTCACGTTCGTCATAACCATGAGACCAAGGAGCAGCGTGAGATGAATACATTCTTCTTTTATTAAAATGAAGAACACTTAAACAAACCGACCGTGACGCTACTAGACACGAGTGCTGACATGCAACTACACATAGACAATAACCCACAAAACCAAAATGATAAATGGCAACCGAAATAGGATCCCCAATCAGAGACAACGATAAACAGCTGCCTCTGATTGGGAAGCAATTCAGGCCACCATAGACCTACATTACCTAGACAATACCCAAAACCGCATAGATATACAAAAAACCATAGACAAGACAAAAACACACATACCACCCTCGTCACACCCTGACCTAAACAAAATAATAAAGAAAACTAAGAAAACTAAGGTCAGGGCGTGACAAAAACACACAGCACATGTACTCACACGCACCAACGGACATAGTAACATTAATCAACAGCACCATGGTGAACAAAGGGAACATATATACAAATACAATCAGTGGGAATAGGGGCCAGGTGTGTGCAATGAAAGTTCCAGAGGGATCCGTGACAGTGTACCTCTGCAGAGATATTGTCCCATTGTGTCTTTAACCAAAAACAGAAGGCCCAGCAGTGCTACAATAACCAACCTATGGCCTAAAATCCAGCAGAGGATTGAGAGTGTCGGTGTGGACATGTAAAGGTTTGAACCCTGCTGGTTTGAAATATAATCTGGTGCTGCGTGTTCCCAGATCATGACCAAGGATGCGTCCCAAATGGCACCCAATTCCCTACAAAGGGCTCTGGTCAAAAGTTATAAGTGGAATCGGGAACAATTTGGGACGCAGCTGAAAAAAAGCCCCTTCATCTCACGCCACCTGTGACTTCCACTGGGCCTCGCAGGCCTACGTCTTGCCCCTCTCTCTTCCTCACCCCGCTCTCTCTTTGTCTCTCACAGTCTCTGGGACTCTTTTACTGTGCCCCTGCCTTGCACACCTGCTTTGATTTTAGATCCAAGTATCTCTCCCCAGCCTCTCATCTCCGGTCATGGGGTTTAAAACACAGACTCAATCTGCGTCCACATTAACACCCTATTCTCTTTAAAGTGAATAAGGCTCTGGTCAAATTCCCTTTGTTCCCCATAGGGCTGTGGTCAAAATGTAGTGTGCTATGTAGGGAACTGGGTGCCATTTGGGCCGCATCATGACAGTAAGGGCTGCACTGTGCTCTGTTTCACAAAACCACTCACAATGTGCAAGCACTGCTTTTTTATTGGTCTTCTATTTCATATTCTTCAGTTTTTTTTATTATATTACCCCTGGGACATGAATAAAGCCACTTTTCCAACCCAAAGAATATGAAAGAATAGAAAGTTGACTGTGAGCTAGTAGAGTCAGAGGTTTATATTTTAAGTTCGATCAGTGGCTTTTGTTGTGTTTTTCTGTCAGTCATCAATGATGTTTCATTTTAATATTCCAGTTGGGTCGTTCCACGTCATTTCAGCATTGTTTTGACATGGTTTCTGCAGTTAGAAACCGAAGAGGAAGCATTCCTGCAACATTATTTTGTTGAAAGACAATTTCAACTCCAATAAATTAAGCTAATTAATCGCACTCAAATTGACCATTTCAATTTATAGAATTAATTCAATATTGACAAAATATAGTTAAATCGAGTACAGGTTTAACTGTATGACTCCTGAGGACTCCAGAGTGGTGCAGTGGTCTAATGCACTGCATCTCAGTGCTAGAGACATCACTACAGACACCCTGGTTCAAATACAGGTTGTATCACAACCAGCTGTGATTAGGAGTCCCATAGGGTGGTGCACTATTGGCCCAGCGTTGTCTGGGTTTGGCTGGTGTAGGCTGTCATTGTAAGTAAGAATTTGTTCTTAACTGACTTGCCTAGTTAAATAAATGACGACAAAGACAAAATACAATATGGAATTTTATTGAGTAGTTTGGGGTAGGCCTAGTCTCTAAGGAATGCTTCTCAGAGGCAAATGCTGATGACAGGTTGTCCTATGCTGGGCAGCTGGCATTGTTATGTTTGGAGGAAAAAGGGGGAGGCTTGCAAGCCGAAGAACACCATCCCAACCGTGAAGCACGGGGGTGGAAGCATCCTGTTGTGGGGGTGCTTTGCTGCAGGAGGGACTGGTGCACTTCAAAAAATAGATGGCATCATGAAGAGTGTAAAATTATGTGGATATATTGAAGCAACATCTCAAGACATCAGCCAGGAAGTTAAAGCTTGGTCACAAATAGGTCTTCCAAATGGACAATGACCCCAAGCATACTTCCAAAGTTGTGGCAAAATGGCTTAAGGACAACAAAGTCAAGGTATTGGAGTGGCCATCACAAAGCCCTGACCTCAATCCTATAGAACATTTGTGGTCAGAACTGAAAAAGCATGTGTGAGCAAGGAGCTTATTTGGGTTATGTTAAACGTGATATGATGTTTGCATGCATCAACTCAAAAACAGAATACTTGAGTATCCCAAATAATAACGGGATATTGGTTTGCATGTAAATGATAATTGAGAGCAGTTAGAGAGCAATATTCCCAGATGAGAGCAATATTCCCAGATGGGTGGAAAACACATTACATAGCACACCGGCATTCATTTCAGAGAAAGGGGTTTATGTAGCTTTGGTAAGTGTGAGTCTGTGCACGTACATGTGTGTGTACCAAATGTGTGTATGATTGTTAATTAAATATGTGTATGTATGTGTGTGTGTGTGTGTGTGTGTGTGTGTGTGTGTGTGTGTGTGTGTGTGTGTGTGTGTGTGTGTGTGTGTGTGTGTGAGAGAGAGAGATACTTGCATATACAGTACATAGCTGGAAGTAAATTATGCTGGTGTTGGTGCTGTTAGATGCTCACTTGAGAGAGAGAGAGTGTATGTGTGTTTTTCAGCTGTTGTCCATTGGGGGGCACATGAAGGGCAGTGGCCAGTGGACAGCAGGGTCAGGTCAGTACTGGGCTGGCTGGCAGGCTGCCAGGGGCACCATAACCACTGCTAATGGCAGTGTGGAGCTCGCTCACATTAGGGAAATGAAAGGTTATCCTGCTAATGTGGGAATTGCAATCAGAGGCAGATGTTGCAGGTCCAAACAGCAGGGATGGGTCCGAAATGACACCATATTCCCTAAATAGTGGACTACTTTTGACCAGAGCACTATGGGATCCATTGGCTCCAGCCTAAAGTAGTGCACTATAGGGAATGCCATTTGGGATACACAGCAGGCCAGGGTGGAGGCATTGTATGGAGGGAGAGCAGGGCAAAGGCCCTCTAACTACCCCCTACCCCCCTCTGTCCCTGTCACTCTCTTTCTCTCCTCTTTCCCCAGCCTCTGCTGTGTAGCTGTACAATGAGAGGATTTGAAATTGACCAGTGTAACCGAGTGTTGATTATTCTGTGTAACATGTCTATTGTTCATTCAGGAGTTAAATTACATCTAAGAGTAAAATTAACACTCAGTGGTGTAAAATGACCCCATTCTATTTTTTTGTGTTATTTTTGGGGGGGAGGAGACCACAGTGTTTATAACCAGTGTTGAGTGTGGGAGTGTGATTGTCAGTTGTACTCTGTGGAGGGTAAAACATGCTTATCAAAACCACGACCATCATTATCATATTTGCCAGCATGCTCTACTGTAGGTAGATTTTGTAGGATTGTTTTTAATATCTGATATTGATATTGATTTATTGTAATGTCCTGTGAAGAGATATGGACTTCTTGGTTTAATGGTTAAAAATACTACATGAGGTGTTATTGCATAAAATATATACACTTCCTAGTGTTAATTCCCTAACACTGACAGTGTAACAGCGTTAGCACTAAAAACAGATTTAATTTAACACTTAAAAGTGTGAAACCTGTATAGACACTGGCACAGCATTGATTTATCATTGGAGGATTTGCTGTGTAACTGTTTGCAGGTTGTTGGGTGAAATCTGGGGTAGAGTCAAGGTGAGGTGAAACAGATACCATGGGAGAGAGACATAATATGAAGTACAATGTTTGTCTTTAGGCAAGTTATAACGCCATCCTATATCAGATCAGGTTCTCGTGAAACTGCACTTGTTGGAATAAAGAAGTCTGTACATGTAGGAGTTTTAAGCCAAATAAAGTATGTGGTCTGTATGCGATTCCTTTTAGCTTTAAAATGTTTCTGATACTGCAAATCTAAACATATAAATAAAATAGTCTTCTTTCTCATCTCGTTAGCGTGCATTGAAGACAAAACATAAAAGTGACAGGTGGACTAGGAAGAGAGGGTGAAAAAGCCTGCACTTGACATTCACAAACCTAAAATATTCCATTATTTTGTTGTCTAATATTTTGGTGTCTAACCCAATTTTAGCATTTGCAGAGGGTAAACACATGTTGTAAACAATTTGTATCAGCAGTACTGAAGATAACTTATCCCATATCAAAAACAAAAAATTCATCCCCTTTTATAAACATCATTAGGTGATCGTCTGAATAGTGAGACAGGGGAAATATGATTCTGTAGCATTACAAAGACCACAGTGACCTCCAGGGATGTCTATATACTATCATCATACTGGCCCCTGAAAAGAGAAAAAAAAAATCATAATTCAAGGTGATCTTAAATCTCAGAGGGTCACCGGGTTGTTTCCCGGTCAACGGGGGGACTTGAATGATTATCTGTGGAGATGAGATTACTTCTCTGTGTGAAAGAGGAGAACGCGAGACAAAGGAGAGGCCTCTGCTGTCCTCTCCACTTAATCGCTGTCCTTGGGGTATGAGCTGTCAGTCACTATTGAAAAGGGAATCATTATGCAGTGAGATGCCTAATGTGGTGCAGCAGCGAATGTCTGAGTTTGGATGTATCTATTTCAGCAAGAGCAGGATAAATAACGTGTTTGGGGGTAATGACTTTGACTCCTTGTTTTGCGTTTGCTGGGCAAGTAACAGCGTGAGATTGAGCAATATTAGTTGCAGCAGGGTAGCCTAGTGGTTAGAGCGTTGGACTAGTAACCGGAAGGTTGCGAGTTCAAACTCCCGAGCTGACAAGGTACAAATCTGTCGTTCTGCCCCTGAACAGGCAGTTAACCCACTGTTCCCAGGCCGTCATTGAAAATAAGAATTTGTTCTTAACTGACTTGCCTAGTTAAATAAAGGTAAAATAAATAAATAAATAAAAGTTAAAAGAAGGAAAAGTAACTGACATATAGCTCAGCACAATATTATGTGGTATTGTTGTCCTGATTCTGTCAACGTTTTTCACCAAACAGAAATGCAAAATCACGTTATCAATGTCCATGAAATTAATTGAAAAAACAAACACCCAGAAAAATGACGAAATAGAAATTGCACCAGTTAGAAGATCAACCAAAGGTATGGTAATACAACACAATTCAATCATATCTGTGGGAAGACATTTTGAGTTGGGGTGCTGGCAGGGGGTCCTTCATAATAAAGCATTTCGTGCATCTATAGTCGCATTTGAATATTGGCATACAGCTGAGCAGACATGGGGTTGAGGTCAGGGCTCTGTGCAGGCCAGGGAAGTTCTTCTTCACCAATCTCGACAAACCATTTCTGTATGGACCTCGCTTTGTGCACAGGGGCAGTGTCATGCTGAAACAGGAAAGGGCATTTCCCAAACTGTTGTGACAAAGTTTGAGGCAGAGAATTGTGTACAATGTCATTGTATGATGTAGAGTTAAGATTTCCCTTCACTGGAACTAAGGGGCTTAGTCCGAACCATGAAACACAGCCCCAGACCATTATTCTTTCCTCCAGCAAACTTTACAGTTGGGGCAGGTAGCGTTTTCCTGGCATCCGCCAAACCGTCGGACTGCCAGATGGTGAAGCGTGATTCATCACTCCAGAGAACACGTTTCCACTGTACCAGAGTCCAATGGCGATGCCCTTTACAACACTCCAGCCAACGCTTGGCATGGCGCATTGTGATCTTAGACTTGTGTGCGGCTGCTCGGCCATGGAAACCCACTTCATGAAGCTCCAGACAAACAGTTATTGTGCTGATAGCGCTTCCAGAGGCAACCGAGGACAGACAATGTTTTACGAGCTACACACTTCAGCACTCGGCAGTCCCGTTCTGTCAGCTTGTGTGGCCTACCACTTCACGGCTGAGCCGTTGTTGTTCTTAGACATTTCCACTTCACAATAACAACACTTACAGTTGACGTGGGCAGCTCTAGCAGGGCAGACATTTGACAAACTGACTGGTTGGCATCCTATGACGGTGCCATGTTAAAATTCACTGAGCTCTTCAGTAAGGCCATTTTACTGCCAATTGTGGTCTATAAGATTGCATGGCTGTGTGTTCGATGTTATACACCTGTCAGCAACGGGTGTGGCTGAAATAGCAGAATGCACTCATTTAAAAGGGGTGTCCATATACTTTTGTGTATATATAGTGTACTTTTGAAATTACCCTTATAAAGTATAAAAACTTGCAAAGGTTTGGTGTGGATATCAACGTATTACTGTATACTGCAGGCCTCTGATATGAAAGCAGTGTGCACCGGCTCTCCAACTGATTGACAGTTGAACTTGAGTTGAGGAAGAATGTTTTCGGTCCACCAGAGCTACTACTATGACCTACCAATATAATGCTGGTCTTTATTAAAAAATACATTTGTATAGAAAAATAACGGATTAGCCTTCTTCTGTACACCTCTATCTGTATAGCAGATGCAGTCGTCTATTTGACAAGGAGTAAGACATGTTGGTGTTATAGCATGCCCCTCTCTCTCTCTCTCTCTCTCTCTCTCTCTCTAGTAGGCCTAAGCTGGCTTCTCATCCTTTCTATTTATTCTTTGTATATTAGCATCATACAGTGGACGCCAAAGTCTATAGGTCTCTGCACGCAATGTCCTGATGGATTTAGTGCTCACATCTGACAGCTGAACCGTGAGTTGGAAAATGTGTGTTTTAGGAAAGTAGACACCAATCAAACAATAGCCTATGAAGTTTGGCATATGCTACACATCGAAACACAAGGAACCGTGTTTTTGTCATTTGTTCTAGGCTGTAAATGTGGATAATTTGGCCAATATCCCTCGTTTATTGATGGCGCTGACTGCGTGGGTTGCGCACACCCAATGCATATGGAGGACCATTACATTTCTCAAACGTCTGACACATTTAAATCTTCCCAGTCACTCGTCCGGTGCCAAATGATCCTTGCGGAAACCATGATATATAGCATATATACAGCATAGGATACAGTAGGCTACCAAATAAACTTTCCAGTGACACTGACTCACCCAATGATTAAGATGAAGCATAGGTTATTCACCGGTGATGGCCGATGTCCTCGTGCCAATCTCTCGAGATTTTTGCATAGCCTAATTTTGACAAATGTATTTGCTACTTTGCTTTTTGCTCCGAATCGCTCAAATTGTTGAGAATTCTGTTTTTTCTTCCACAAACCGATTAGACTTCTCTTTTCAGCAGTAGGCATTTGCTTTCCAAACGCCCCGACTGTAGGTAAGTGATGAAACTTAATCCATGAGTTCTGACAGTTCAGATATGGGTAATATCATTTTGGGGGAAATTATTTTGCATAGCCTAATTTTGACAAATTTATTTCAATTTATCAGAGGGTGTTGCAGTGTCCCCAGCACCCATACTTCCCCCGGCTTTGAAGCCAATCCCATCTTTCCGTTGCCCTCTTCCCCGCCCTGAAAGACCAAGGTTTTCGATCTCCATCTGCAACCTCTGAAAAACCTAGTTTCCACATTTGGTTCTGGGGAGGAGATAAAAGTAGAGAATAAAATATTTGTGTGAAGATGGCCACAAAGCAAATTGGCAAGTGTTACCTAAAGTATATTTTTCTATGTAACATTTCTAGTCTTGATTCAGGTGTTATATTAACTCTGTAGTGTTGAATTAAAACTAATTTGTCTAAAATAACCCCAGTGTTGGTGTTAATAACTAGTTTTAAACAAAAACCACGTCCATCATTATCGTATTTCCCAGCAGACTCTATTACGGAAAATTGTTTTTAGTTTGTTTCAATGTTTTTGCATGTACATTGATCTATGAATTAATCTTATGCTACTCAAATATAAATAAAACAATGCTAAACTAATCCAATCTGATTTATGCTTAAGGTAGTCTTATATCTTAGTCTTCCCAACCAGGCAGTAATTCTGAATGCAGGCTGTGGGTGAATATAAATGCAAATTATGGCTATCCCCACTCTGGCTGCATTCCAATAGGAAATACACATAGGAAATACTTTGCAAGCCATCATAATGTGACATGCAAGCCTGAAAACCTTGAGTTGAAGGCCACCGTACTAGAGTAAAACTCTCAATGTAAGGCCTCATTGAATACTTGAATTGTGTTAAATAATGACACTTTAATGATAACATATTAGCTTGGGATCATACATGACTGAAAATGGATGAATGCAACAACCATGTCGCTGTCACTAACACATACAGTCATGGGTACTATTCTGAACTTTGTGTGGTGAGCTTTCTGGCACCCAGAGCTGCTGAGGAATCAACAAAGTGGGTTACTACACAGAGTGGAAGAAGATAAGTCCAGTGGCTATAAGACTTGTCCTCTACAAGGTCATCAGCAGACACCATCATCGACCATCCTCTGTCCAGCTCCCTTTGCTCAAGCCATGAACTGACCCTTTCCATCTTCGGAGGATGCAGCTTACAAAGACTTGGCCTCGATTGGTTGACCTGTCATGATATATTGCTTGTTTGTTTTTCGCTTTGAGATTCTATGAAAAGCGCTATAAACATGTAATACATTATTATTATCATGATTATGGGTGGTAACTCTGCAATTCAGTAGAAAAGCAAGGCACTCTGGGAAATGTGCAAATAAGGCTTTACACTAAGCAGTGTGTTCATTTACCACTGAAAAGTGTTGACCCATATAGACACTGGACCGGTGTTAAATTGAACATTGTCAGTGTTTTTTTAACAATAGAGAATTTGCTGTGCAGGGTCTCAGAGCTCATTCATCTTGAAACAAACACACAATCCCAAGACCAACAGATCACCCTTTTTAAGTCGACATCAGGCTGGACCTCAAATGATAGGAGTTAAAGGAGGAGATGGGGAGGGGGGAGAGAGAGGGAGAGGTAGTAAAAGTGAGAAGAGGAGAGAGGGAAGGAGTAATAGCTCACAGCAATCATGAGTGAGAAGGAAAGTGAGCAGTGGTAGCAATAAAATGAGAGGAAAAGACAGGGAGGGAGGTGACAGAAATAAGGGAGAGGACGAATGGGAACGTTAGAGAAATCCTCCAGTAGTATCACTCACCAACAAATCATCCCACCTGAGGCCATGTTGGCCATGTTGACAAAATAAAACTCAGGCTGCTTTTTTGTGCTTGGCTGACTGCCTTCCTTTCTCTGGCCTCTGTCTCTCCACCTCTCCAAAGTGCTAGGGGGGTGAAGTTAGCTATGCACAATCCTCTTTTTTTCATCCACCTGCGCTCTGTCATTGCCCCACTGTTTTCTTTGTGCCTCCAATAATAAACTGGGGCGGCTGCGATTACGCATTGCACATTTATCAGTTTCCAAGGGTATCATTATCCCCTGGGGGACATTGTGCCTTCACAGAGCTGTGACAGGTGTCGGGCAATTTTTAGATTATTTATAATCTGCAGCTGTCCTTGGGAATATGTTACACACTAACACACTGGGCACCTAAACTTCTGGGATTATATTTAATGGCAATGCACAGGAACTGGGAAGGGCAAACTTTTTAGGGGAAATATTAGACAGGCAATTTCAGTAAGGGTTTATTTTCCTTGGTCTCAGAGGTTCAGTTTGATTTCCACATAAAAAAGGAACACAGTTTATTCCTGTGGAATTTAAATTCCCGTGGAATTTAAATTCCTGTGGAATTTAAAAAACATGATGGTAATGGGCACTTGTTGAGGTGTACAATAACAAGGCCGATCAACATAATCGGACTCCCAAAACACTTCATCAAATCTTAAAGAAAAGAGTTCCAAAAGGGTTCTTTGCGGCGGGATAGGGTTCTACTATTGAGGGACAAAATGAAGAACTCAGAACCCTGTCTTCAGGACTCATAAACATTTAATGAACATGCACCTGTGGAACGGTCGTTAAGACACTAACAGCTTGCAGACGGTAGGCAATTAAGGTCACAGTTATGAAAACACTAAAGAGGCCTTTCTAATGACTCTGAAAAACACCAAAAGAAAGATGCCCAGGGTCCCTGCTCATCTGCATGAACGTGCCTTAGGCATATTGTAAGGAGGCATTAAGACTGCAGATGTGGCCAGGGCAATAAATTGCAATGTCCGTACTGTGAGAAACCTAAGACAGCGCTACAGGGAGACAGGACGGACAGCTGATCATCCTCGCAGTGGCAGACCACGTGTAACAACACCTGCACAGGATAGGTACATCCGAACATCACACCTGTGGGACAGGTACAGGATGGCAACAACAACTGCCCGAGTTATACCAGGAACGCACAATCCCTCCATCAGTGCTCAGACTGTCTGCAAAAGGCTGAGAGAGGCTGGACTGAGGGCTTGTAGCTCTGTTGTGAAGCAGGTCCTCACCATACGTCACTGGCAACAACGTGGCAAAAAGTGCTCTTCACTGACGATTTGTGGTTTTGTCTCACGGGGTGATGGTCAGATTTGACTTTATCATAGAAGGAATGAGCGTTACACCGAGTCCTGTACTCTGGAGTGGGATCGTTTTGGAGGTGGAGGGTCCGTCATGGTCTGGGGGCGCTGTGTCACACCATCATCGGACTGAGCTTGTTGTCATCGCAGGTAATCTCAACGCTGTGCATTCCAGGGAAGACATCCTCCTCCATCATGTGGTACCCTTCCTGCAGGCTCATCCTGACAGAGTGGGGTAACATCTCACAGCAAGAACTTGCCAATCTGGTGCATTCCATGAGTTGGAGATGCACTGCAGTACTTACAGCAGCTGGTGGCCACACCAGATACTGATTGTTACTTTTGATTTTGACCCCCCCCCCCTGTGTTCAGGTACACATTATTCCATTTCTGTTAGTCACATGTCTGTGGAACTTGTTCAGTTTACGTCTCAGTTGTTGAATCTTGATGTGGTCATACTAATATTTACACATTTTAAGTTTGCTCAAAATAAACGCAGTCGACAGTAAGAGGATGTTTCTTTTTTTGCTGAGTTTTACTTAGCATCTTTTTTTCTAATAGTGTACTTAATTTTCAAACAAAGCCTTTCAAACTGTTTAATACATTACTGGAATAAGAGTTTCAATGTTTGTGCAGCTATGGCAATGGTTGACGTGTTTAGTCAGTCCACATGTGAAAAGTGGCCTTGTTGGGAGAAAGGTTGATGGGTGCAAGTTGATCTGCCTATGAGTCATGGGCTGTAATCACTATGAATGAATTGTCTCCTCCACCCCTCTATTTTCTCTCTGCCCCTCTACTCTTCCACCCCTCTGTTTTGGTAATAAAGACTATTATCGGAGGGAGATAGCTAGGGGCAACCACAATGGCTCAGAATATGTGACTCAGCCAGTCAACGAGGAAGAGAAAAACAGTTTTGGAAACACTGCTGGAAAAGATCCAGGAGGAAGGGAGGAGAGGTACCGTGTATGGGGAGGGGGTGGAGGTAGGATAATTACCATGAGAACACTGTGTTATTTCATGCAATAATTAGAATGCAGTGTGATAAAGCAAATTGTCAATGAATGAATTTGTATAATGTAATAATGACCTGACAACAACAACGTGATAGAACCATGGTCAATATAAATGTTTTGGATACCTGGTGAACATAAAGCATGTTGCTCCCCTTATTTTCTAACTGAGCAAAAACTCAGGCCAAGCTGAAAATCGTGGTCATCCCTTTCCTCAGACCCAACATGACATTGATGTATTACTATCAGGGAGTGTGAATTTAAGTCTGGTCAGGGTTAGTAGAGTCTGACCAATCAAAGTGAGATATTTGCAGGAGCTAAAACAACTTTAGAGAACCTTCAGTTTACTTTTTGCACCCTGCAGCTGGGAGGAATCTCTGAAAGAGTTTTCGATGTTGTTGGTTTATGGACATGTGTCATGTTATGTATACTGTTGATGTTTGGATTTGTTTTCTGCACATCTGAAGAAAAATTGTTAGTTGAAACATGTACTAAGAACATGGTGAATATCAAAATACTATTGATGACATCTTGCTGTTGTTCTATTACGATATTTTGGTAGACAATCAAGCAGATGGATATTCAAATAACCTGCAATACGCTAATAGCCTGTACAACTGTGTTTTTATTTGAGTATGAACTCAGAAATGAACAATTCAGTGGGGAATAACTTCTTAACGCAAATCAAGCTTTTAATGTGTATGAATAGCTCAAGCCTGGTGAGATGATCAAACATCTGCCTAACTTTTCTGCATGTCTTTTCAGGAGGAGTACAAAGAAAGCTTGGCTTTTATTACCTCTAAATCAGTGTATAGCTGTCAGACAATAAGGCCTGTAAAAAACTGACCCTTGAGCCAGATGGTGATGAGAAACAGACAAACAGTCCACTGAGCCATGTACCCAACATTAAATCATCAAATTCCACCAGTGCCCCACTGAGAAAGATAATACAATGCTTTGGGCTTTCAAAAAAACAAACATTTTACCATGGTTTCCTTTTGGCAGTCCCTCTGTTTTTACAGTTGATGTGTGAAACGGATTCCTCTGTCCACTACAAAAGCTTCCCCATCTCGATTGCTGCTTAAGACTGATGCAAGATCCTGGAACAAGAGGTCTATTTATGAAAAAATGACACTGATTAACTCTTTAGTCATATCTCAGTTTACTTATGCCTACTCCTAATAATTCATTTTTCAGATCGTATGAGCAAAATATATTTTACTTTATCTTTGACGCTATACCAGACAAGGCCTCCGCAGTCTGTAGGGCCGTAGGGAGACCGGGCAGAGGGAGGAGATGACAGAACTTAAAGAACTGATCCACAACGACCAGGATCGCGGTGTTACCCTGTGAGGGGGGAATCCACCGGCAGGTGAGACCAAGGCCGTTGTGGAACGGGTAAGGGGTGTAGCTTCCCTCTGGGCAGGAGCCTAGGAGCCTTACACCGGGTGCACACCGAGCAGGAGGAAACATGCGAGTATGGGAGTAGGATCCATGGGCCGCTCCTGTGTCATAATACAGCCGGGACAATGCATCTGCCTTCGTTCTGGGAGCCTGGTCTATAGGAAAGGGTGAACACAAAATGGGTGAAAAACATGGCCCACCTTACCTGGCGAGGGTTCAGTCTCCTCGCTGCCCGGATGTACTCCAGATTTCGGTGGTCAGTTCAGATGAGAAAAGGGTGTTTAGCCCCCTCAAGCCAATGTCTCCACGCCTTCAAGGCCTTGACGACAGCCAGCAGCTCCCGGTCCCCCACATCATAGTGTCGCTCCGCCAGGCTGAGCTTCTTCAAGAAGAAGCACAGGGGCAGAGCTTCAGTGGCGTACCGGAGCCCTGAGAGAGCACAGCTCCTATCCCAGCCTCGGACGCGTCCAACTCCACTATGAACGCCATAGAGGGACCCGGATGGGTCAGCACGGGAGCCGAGGTAAACAGCCCTCAGGTGACTAAAAGCCCTGTCCACCTCAGCTGACCACTGCAAACGTACTGGGCCCCCCTAACCATGTTACGTTAGCTAATTCTAAACCCAATCATAACCCTAACACTTTAACTACTTAGCTAGCATGTTACAGTGCCTTGCAAAAGTTTTCACCCTGTTCTTGGCATTTTTCCTATTTTGTTGCATTTCAACCTGTAATTTTGGGGGGATTTCATGTATTGGACGTACACAAAATTGTCCAATACATATATACAGTGATGTATATACACTAGATGACTAATGACTGACCTGTTTTGAAGCCACCTATAGAAATATTTTGGAACCTATAGAAATGCATTTAAGAATGTCTACATTTGTTTTTGTCACACGTATTCGATTACAGACACCTTAATGCATATTTGAAATTGTTATGTGAGCTGAACAGAATTTTAAAAAAATAAAAACTATTTCCTTAAAGTATAATTTTTTGAAAGTTCTAATGTTAATGTCCCCAATACAATTTATTTTTATTAAATACATGCAATTTTGTCCTTGAACCATTTAATTGAAATACTGTACAATTCCATTCATTCCTGTGGAGGACTGTTTCTTCTGGGGAGTGCCATTAGGGCCAACCGGTGGTTTCAAAGACTCTCATTGGCCAATACATAGCATGAGCAATCAGGGCTTTGCATATATCATTGGATATAGCCTTAGACTGGAATGCGTTCGAACTAATCAAACTGTTTACAGCGTGCACTCTTTATTTCCTTACAGAGCCTGGGATATCTGACTTGACAGCCTTATGTAGTTGTCAATAGCAGTGGATTAGGAATGTCGTAAAATGAGATCACAGCCTCACAGCAGTATGTACTGACTACTGTAGTGTAGTGGTAAGAGGTTGAGTATACTGTAGACTTATGAGACGCTAGTGGCAATTACTAGGTCACCATTGAAGCTTTAATTTGTATAGTATATAATGTTGGGTATATATTGGTTATTCTTAATGTATAAGGTGTATAAGATTTATCTCCAATATAGGACTGGTAATAGTATGTATATTTTTCTTTCCAGTCAACACATAGAAATACCAATTTTATTTTTATTTGCTTGTGTTGCATATAAAATTTTATTAAATATTTATTCAAGAAAATGTCAACATCATCTTCTGTCAAACAACATATCATAAGATTGATGTCTTCTAAATGAGGCTATATGTTTGAATTTGAAAGAGATTGACAGCTCAGCAATTCATTTTCAAACTCATCCCACACAAAGTTATTTGACGTTCTTATTAGCATATGATAATCAAGACATTTTACAAAGAAGGCTTACATTTCTCAAAGGAGACTACTTGAAATGCATCTGTAGCCATGAAATGCTTTGAAAGGCTGGTCATGGCTCACATCAACACCATTATCCCAGACACCTTGGACCCTCTCCAATTCGCATACTGCCCCAACAGATCCACAGATGAAGCAATCTCTATTGCACTCCACACTGCCCTCTCCCACCTGGAAAAGAGAAACACCTACAGTACCAATCAAAAGTAATGATGGACTGTCATTTTTCTTTGCTTATTTGAGCTGTTCCTGCCATAATATGGACTTGGTCTTTTACCAAATAGGGCTATATTCTGTATACACCCCTACCTTGTCACAACACAACTAATTGGCTCAAACACATTAAGAAGGAAAGAAATTCCACAAATTAAGGCACACCTGTTAATTCAAATGCATTCCAGGTGACTACCTTGTGAAGCTGGTTGAGAAAATGCCAAGAGTGTGCAAAGCTGTTATTAAGGCAAAGGGTGGCTACTTTGAAGAATCTCAAATATAAAATATATATTTTTGTTAAAAAACATTTTTGTTACTACATGATTCCATGTGTAATTTCATTGTTTTGATGTCTTCACTATTATTTTACAATGTATAAAATAATAAAAATAAAGACAAATCCCTTGAATTTGTAGATGTGTCCAAACTTTTGACTGGTACTGTAGGTGATAATGCTGTTCATTGGTTATAGCTCAGCGTTCAACACCACAGTGCCCTCCAAGCTCATCACTAAGCTCAGGACCCTGGGACTGAACACCTCCGTCTGCAACTGGATCCAACTGGATCCACCCCCAGGTGGTGAGGGTAGGCAACAACAAATCCGCCACGCTGAACCCTCAACACGAGGACCCCTCTGGAGTGCGTGCTTAGTCCCCTCCTGTACTCCCCTCCAACACCATTATTAAGTTTGCTGACGAGACGATGGTGCTTGGCCTGATCACTGACGACGATGAGCCAACCTATAGGGAGGAGGTCAGAGAACTGGTATTGTGGTGTCAGGACAACAACCTCTCCCTCAACATCAGCAAGACAAAGGAGCTGATCGTGGACTACAGGAAATGAAGAGCCGAGCACGCCCCTTTCCACATTGCCGGGGCTGTAGTGGAAAGGGTGGAGAGAGTCATGTACCTCTGTGTCCACATCATAAGGAATGATCATGGTCCACACACACCAACACAGTCATGGATAAGGCACAACAATGCTTCTTTGGCATAGGCCCTCAGATCCTCAAAAGGTTCTATAGCTGCACCATTGAGATAATCTTGATTGGCTGCCTCACCACTTGGTATGTCAACTGCTTGGCATCCGACCTCAAGGCACTACAAAGGGTAGTGCATACGGCCCTGTACATCACTGAGGCGAAGCTCCCTGCCATCCAGGACCTCTATACCAGGCGGTGTCAGAGAAGGCTCTAAAAATTGTCAAAGACTCCGGCCACCCACTCTGCTACCACACGGGAAGCGGTACCGATGCACCAAGTCAGGACCCCGAACAGCTTCTATCCCCAAGTGATAAGACTGCTAAATAGTTAGTTAGTTAAATAGCTAACCAATAGCTACCCTGACTATCTGCATTTACCCTTTCTGCACTAACTCTTTTGAATCATCACATACACTACTGCTGCTGTTTATTATCTATCCTGTCGCCTAATCACTTTATCCCTACTTACAAATGTGCACATTCAGTATCTGCCTCAATTACCTCGTACCCCTGCATATCGACTCGGTACTGGTACCCTGTGTATATAGCCATTATCATTGTGTATTTAATATTTTTCAATTTTTTCATTTTTTTTCTCTCTGCATTGTTGGGAAGGGCCCATACGTAAGCATTTCACTATTAGCCTACCTACACCTGTTGATTACAAAGCATGTGACAAACACAATTTGATTCGATGACATGTTTAATGAAAATGACATGTTTAATGAAAATGTTCAACTGAAGGTATTGAACGTTTCATAAGCTTCTCAGTCAACCCATTCTTTTACAGACCTGGATTCAAATACTATTCAAAATCATGTTAAATACTTTACCTGGGCATGATTGGGCTTGTCTGGAGCAATGGAGCCAACAGAACATTCGCAAAAGTGCAAACCTGGCCCATCTGGCACTACAGGTAGGCTAAAGCAAATGCTGAAAGCATTTGAAAGATTTCAAATAGTATTTGAACCCAGGTATGAACGACATCGAGTCATTTAAGACAGTTGATGGATTAGGGGGGTTATTAACCAGAAGAAGAATCTTCCTTTAGTAATGAGAGTCTCGTAAGCAGAACATTGATGTCAGCTCTGCTGTCAGTTCCGTGCTCGCCTCTCAGAGCTGCGTCATAATAGTGAGGGTGAGGGGAGAAGCCAGACTCTGTCCTGTCGATTTCAGAGTGAGACCACACTCCTAGTCAGACATGTACGTACGAGTTTCCTTGCAACAACCATAGACATGTCCAGGCACAGAGTACACAGATTATCTGACACCATGAGCACTGTCCTGTTAACGGTTGACTGCATAGTCCATTCAAGAAGTGTGATTAGTTTCAATGAATCCAATTTTCTCTCGCCTGTCAGAACGTTCCCTGGGCTCATTTTCATCTGGATGTTGGGTTGCAAATATGAAACTTGGAATTATCTACACTGCCACAGTTTGGACAATCAAAATGAGTTGGTTAAATCTAGCATTTCATTCTATCTTTGATCAAACGGCCCACCACAAATTACGTCCACCAAGTCATCCATTATGGCTCTACTACTCTCAGCTTGCAAACTGAGGGCTGTTTGAATCAAAATGGGTACATAAAACACAATCATAACTTGAGAAGTGCTGTTACAGACCCTCCCATAGGCATTTCTGAAGAAAAAGGGAATGTGAACAATCAAGGTGACAGACATCTAGGACATTTTTGTGGGGCTTTGTCTGCAGTGATGACTCTTAAAGACTGGAGGAGAGGACTCAATGTTGATGGAAGGCTGAACTCTCTTCCCTGGATCAAAACAAGTAGTGTCTCTAGTGCACCATATCTGACATAAAAATATGAAAAACACTCTCTTGCGGTTGATTACCATGCAAGGACACACAAGATCCTCCAGCGAAACAACTTTCTGTACCTTTAGGACATTTTTTAGGGAGTTTTAGTTTCATGATCTGTATTATCTGAGGGTGTAGGAGAAAAGATAAAAAGGAAATATGTGTTAAAGGCAGGTGTTTCTGTCTATGTTATTGTCTTGAAATATACAGTGTATTCAGAAAGTTTTCAGACCCCTTGACTTTTTCCACATATAAATATTTTTTTTTGCTCATCAATCTACACACAATACCCCATAGCAAAACAAATGTTTCTTTTTTTATGTTTCTATGACGCTACAAGCTTGGCACACCTGCTTGGCTCCCGAGTGATGCAGCGGTAAAAGGCACTTCATCATCTCAGTGCTAGAAGCATCACTACAGACCCTGGTTTGATTCCAGGCTGTATCACAACTGACCGTGATTGGGAGTCCCATAGGGAGGCACACAATTGACCCAGTGTGATCCGGGTTAGAGTTTGGCTGGGGTAGGCACCATTGGAAATAAGAATTTGTTCTTAACTGACCTGCCTAGTTAAATAAAGGTTCAAAACAATTTGGAGGGAGTTTCTTCCATTCTTCTCTGCAGATCCTTTCAAGCTCTGTCAGGTTAGATCCCGAGTACAGCTATTTTCAGGTCTATCCAGAGATGTTTGACAGGGTTCAAGTTCGGGCTCTGGCTGGGAAACTCAAGGACATTCAGAGAATTGACCCCAAGCCACTGTGTTGTCTGGGCTGTGTGCTTAGGGTTGTTGTCCTGTTGGAAATTGAACCTTCGCCCCAGATTGAGGTCCTGAGCACTCTGGAGCAGGTTTTTATCATTTAGTTCCGTTCATCTTTCCCTCAATCCTGACACGTCTCCCAGTCCCTGTTGCTGAAAAACATCCCTACAGCATGATGCCGCCACCACCATGCTTCACCATAGGGATGGTGCCAATTTTCTTCCAGATGTGAGGCTTGGAATTCAGGCCAACGAGTTCAATCTTGATTTGGTCAGAACAGAGAATCTTGTTTCTCATGGTCTGAGAGTCTTTAGGTGCCTTTTGGCAGAATCCAAGCAGGCTGTCATGTGCCTATTACTGAGGAGTTGCTTCCATCTGGCCACTCTATCATAAAGGCCTGATTGGTGGAGTGCTGCAGTGATGGTTGTCCTTCTGGAAGATTCTCCCACCTCCACAGAAGAACTCTGGAGCTCTGTCAGAATGACCATCAGGTTCTTGGTCACCTCACTGACCAAGGCCCTTCTCCCCTAATTGCTCAGTTTGGCCAGGAGGCCAGCTCTTGGAAGAGTCTTGGTGGTTCCAAACCTCTTCCATTTAAGAATGATGAGGCCACTGTATTTTTGGGGACCTTCAATGCTGCAGAAATGTGTTGGTACCCTTCCCCATATCTTTGCCTTGACACAATCCTGTCCCAGAGCTCTACAGACTATTCATTTGACCTCATAAACTCATAAAAAAAAGAAACGTCCCTTTTTCAGGACCCTGTCTTTCAAAGATAACTCATAACAATCCAAATAACTTTACAGATCTTCATTGTAAAGGGTTTAAACACTGTTCCCATGCTTTTTTAATGAACCATAAATAATTAATGAACATGCACCTGTGGAACGGTTGTTAAGAATAACAGCTTTCATACGGTAGGCATTTAACGTCACAGTTATGAAAACTCAGGACACTAAAGAGGCCTTTCTGCTGACTGAAAAACACCAAAAGAAAGATGCCCAGGTTCGCTGCTCATCTGCATGAATGTGCCTTAGGCATGCTGCAAGGAGGCATGAGGACTGAAGATGTGGCGAGGGCAATAGATTACAATGTCCGTACTGTGAGACGCCTAAGACAGTGCTACAGGGAGACAGGACGGACAGCTGATCATCCTCGCAAGTGGCAGACCACGTGCAACAACACCTGCACAGGATCGGTACATCCGAACATCACACCTGCGGGACAGGTACAGGATGGCAACAACAACTGCCCAAGTTACACCAGGAACGCACAATTCGTCCATCAGTGCTCAGACTGTCCTCAATAGGCTGAGAGATGCTGGACTGAGGGCTTGTAGGCCTGTTGTAAGACAGGTCCTCAGCGAGACATCACTGGCAACAACGTTGCCTATGGCCACAAACCCACCATCGCTGAACAAAACAGGACTGGCAAAAAGTGCTCTTCACTGACGAGTCGCCGTTTTGTCCCACCAGGGGTGATGGTCGGATTTGCATTTATCGTCGAAGGAATGAGTGTTACACCGAGGCCTGTACTCTGGAGCGGCGTCAATTTGGTTGTGGAGGGTCCGTCATGATCTGGGGCGGTGTGTCACTGCATCATCTGACTGAGCTTGTTGTCATTGCAGGCAATTTCAACACTGTGCATTACTGGGAAGACATCCTCCTCCCTCATGTAGTACCCTTCCTGCAGGCTCATCCTGACATGACCCTCCAGCATGACAATGCCACCAGCCATACTGCTAATTCTGTGCGTGATTTCCTGCAAGACAGGAATGTCAGTGTTCTGCCATGGCCAGCGAAGAGCCCGGATCTCAATCCCATTGAGCACATCTGGAACCTGTTGGATCGGAGGGTGAGGGCTAGGGCCATTCCCCCCAGAAATGTCCGGGAACTTGCAGAACTGGCAAATCTGGTGCAGTCCATGAGTTGCAGATGCACTGCAGTACTTAAAGCAGCTGGTGGCCACACCAGATACTGACTGTTACTTTTGATTTTGACCCCCTTTGTTCAGGTACACATTATTCCATTTCTGTTAGTCACGTCTGTGGAACTTGTTCAGTTTATGTCTCAGTTGTCGAATCTTGTAATGTTCATACAAATATGTACACATGTTAATTAACGCAGTTGACAGTGAGAGGACATTTCTGTTTTGCTGAGTTAAGCTTGGTTTTTGCTCTGACATACACTGTCAACTGTGGGACCCTATGTAGACAGGAGTGTGCCTTTCCAAATCATGTCCAATCATTTGAATTTACCACAGATGGACTCCAAACATCTCAAGGATGATCAATGGAAACATGATGAGCTCAATTTCGAGTCTCATAGCAAAGGGTCTGAATACTTACGTAAATAAGGTATTCCTGTTTTAAATGTTTAATACGTTTGCAAAAATGTCTAAAAAACAGTTTTCACTTAGTCATTATGGGATATTGTGTGTAGATTGATGAGTAATAAATTGTATTTAGTCCGTTTTAGAATAAGACTAATGTAACAAAATGTGGACAAAGTCAAGTGTTCTGAATACTTTCCAAATGCACTTTAACTACCTCAATTTTTCATCTTATCGGCATGGAAATTGTACATCAAAGTTTACATTTCAATTTGCTAGCTGTGTCCTCTCCAAGGAGTCTCTTATGAACAAAGAAAAACAGATTTACTGCACTTAAGTGGAGTGCTTCCCATAGATTTCCAGTGGATATTTTCAATGGGCAATATTTTTTTTTGTCATTCTCTCTCACCGGAAATGTGTTGAAATGCCAAAGATAAGTGCAACCATTCAATGTTGTATAAAACATCATGCAAAGTGTATCAAATTGAAATAATATTAGAAAAAATAGGAGGAAAACATACCTGTTACTATTGACTAATACATTGTGACAGACTAGTTCGAGGAAAGCCCTTTGTTGATATATTTTTTTCTATCTTGATTCTATACCCATATATTCAGAAATGGGCAGTGAAACCCATTTATTTACTTCAGGTCAGCGTACGGTCGCCTTATTGACTGCCCTCGGTGGCTCTGTCTTAGCCTCCCTAACCTCAGAAATAAAAATGATTTAGTGTATCGATTGAGGTGCTCTGTGTGGGAGATTATTAATTCATGTATAAACTAAATGACTCATGTAAACTAAATGAAGATTTCTGTCAGAGGAAGGAAAGTGTAGTGAGAGGAGGCCTGTTCGTTGAGAGAGATAGGTGGAGAGAGAGAGAGAGAGAGAGATATTTCAACCTAGAAATGTTTGTCCTCAGCCATACATATGTACAATGTATTCATAAACTAATCACAGTAACGCTGTTTCCAAGATACCCACGGAAGTATAACGAAGGTCCATATTTTTTTAAATAAAAGGTGGTTTATTCAGTTCTTCAAAATCTTCATGACATTATCATTCAACTATTGAAGTGTTTATTCCAAAATGCCATGTCCACCAATTTTTCACATTTGTGTTTTTTCATTCGCAATGATTGCTTATGGGTACATTAATGTGTGTGTAAAATATAACTGTTGTCAGATGTTTAATTAGTAGATTTTTTTTGCAAAATGCAACATATACATTGTTAAACTGAAATGGAATGTTCGTATTCTGTATTTTTGACTGTGATATGTGGTTGTCTCACCTAGCTATCTTAAGATCAATGCACTAACTGTAAGTTACTCTGGATAAGAGTATCTGCTAAATGACATAAATGTAAAATGTTAATGTTTTACATACAGATCTGATATTACTGTATTGAATTGTTTGTAAAAAAAAAAAAATATTTGTCACAAATGTATAATTTGTGCAGTTCTTTAATAAAACTGTAGTTATTTGTTACATTTGACTGTGTAAAACCTAGCAGTACTACTTATTTCTGAGAGTGAGGCGGATATATAGCGTTTAGCAAAAATTAAACAGATTATTTGTCGCTCTGAAAAGAAACCATCAAGTGATAGATTTTAAACAACTACCTGTCTGTCATTGAGCAACCCCATGCCATCATTAGATAGTGAAAAACACACACCAATCCCTGTTATAATTTCTTTAAACAATAAAAGTTAATTTACCAACATTTCTGAAAATAGATTTATACACAGACAATTATCCAGTGTTAGATCAACACTGACAGTGTTAAAGGTCATACAGTTTAAATCATGTTTTTCATGAAACTAGATGATATTTCAGGAAACCAGATCAAAGTATGATGACTAAAGTAAGAAAATGACTGTTGCTTCTACTGTGATACATTTATGTCATAAAGTTACTGGTCTCCTCCCCTTTGTCAAACAGTTAAGATTTGTTATTAAAGGGACAACATGACACCATCTTAACTCTCATTTTAATACTACAATGGTAACATAATTTTCTCTTACCTAATTGGAACCAACATCGGAGAAGGTGCTATAGCTAGATAGCTTCTCTACTGGTACCAAAATTTGACTGTAGAGTGTCAGCAAATA
Organism: Oncorhynchus tshawytscha; assembly: GCF_018296145.1. Taxonomy (NCBI): domain Eukaryota; kingdom Metazoa; phylum Chordata; class Actinopteri; order Salmoniformes; family Salmonidae; genus Oncorhynchus; species Oncorhynchus tshawytscha. Next base: position 20,267,696 of record NC_056439.1, read on the forward strand.
TAAGTAAAAGTACCCTATGCATCTATGGCAAAGATACTGATATGTTTCCCCTTTCATCTGTGTCTGGTTTAAGCTAGTTAAGGGCTAGCTAGGTCATCAGCCAGCATGGAACAAAAGGGGGGTAAGGGACATTCAAAAATCTGATGCAGTTGTCAAGACAACACTTCCATCAGTGCTGCTATGAACCACATCAAACCATACATGCCAAACCATACATGCCAAACGTATATAAAAAATTATTTCATGGATGCAATTTCAATGTTGTTTGAGTTGCATTGTTTATCACCAAATTTCCTTCAGATGATTTTACTGTAACACTGGTCACTGCATCCAAGTTGCTTGACATACAGTAAGTATTTCACTGAGCCTATCTTTTTAAACCTCCTGGTAGTTACCCATAAGAGCAAGTACTTTTCAGAATAACTGTTCAGTACTGATGGGGAAACAAAGCTTCCTGAAGAATTGAGTGTTTCCAGCTAATTGTGTCAAAAATATGTTCATTACGCAAGGCTTTGATCAACACAGTGTACACTAGTGGCACCTGCTGGTCAAAGCAATTTAGAACAGACAAATTATTATAGATGACGTCGCACACGCCGTACTGCGTACACAGCTTAACCTTTTTATCTTCTACCGAAACCAATCGGGGGTTGTACCACATTCTCTTTTGCAAGCGTTTATAAGGAATTCATCATTGAGAGCCGATATGCTCGAACTCTAATTAACATAACCATAGACCACTTAAACTAGTATAACACGTCCACTTACAGGTGGCCAAAAATAACTAATTGAAAGCCACACACCCACTAACGCGCTCCTCCAATATAATTTCCCAATGTACCTTGCCTTTTTGAGTGACTTGTAGTGTTAGCACCCATCTCTGTATTTCAAATCAAATCAAATTTTATTTGTCACATACACATGGTTAGCAGATGTTAATGTGAGTGTAGCGAAATGCTTGTGCTTCTAGTTCCGACAATGCAGTAATAACCAACGAGAAATCTAGCTAACAATTTCAAAACTACTACCTTATACACACAAGTGTAAAGGGATAAAGAATATGTACATAAAGATATATGAATGAGTGATGGTACAGAGCGGCATAGGCAAGATGCAGTAGATGGTATCGAGTACAGTATATACATATGAGATGAGTATGTAAACAAAGTGGCATAGTTTAAACTGGCTAGTGGGGCGGCAGGGTAGCCTAGTGGTTAGAGTGTTGGACTGGTAACTGGAAGGTTGCAAGATCAAACCCCTGAGCTGACAAGGTACAAATCTGTCGTTCTGCCCCTGAACAGGCAGTTAACCCACTGTTCCTAGGCCGTCATTGAAAATAAAAATTTGTTCTTAACTGACTTGCCTAGTTAAATAAAGGTAAAAATAATAAAAAAATACATGTATTACATAAAGATGCAGTAGATGATATAGAGTAGAGTGTATACATATGAGATAAATAATGTAGGGTATGTAAACATTATATTAAGTAGCATTGTTTAAAGTGGCTAGTGATATATTTGACATCAATTCTCATTATTAAAGTGGCTGGAGTTGAGTCGGTGTGTTGGCAGCAGCCACTCAATGTTAGTGGTGGCTGTTTAACAGTCTGATGGCCTTGAGATAGAAGCTGTCTCTCGGTCCCAGCTTTGATGCACCTGTACTGACCTCGCCTTCTGGATGATAGCGGGGTGAACAGGCAGTGGCTCGGGTGGTTGTTGTCCTTGATGATCTTTATGGCCTTCCTGTGACATCGGGTGGTGTAGGTGTCCTGGAGGGCAGGTAGTTTGCCCCCGGTGATGCGTTGTGCGGTCGTACTGATGGTGAGTTAACGCTGCTCTTATATTCAGTAGTTCTTCTCGACTGTATGTAATGAAACCTAAGATGACCTGGGGTACCAATGTAAGAAATAACACGTAAAAAAAACAAAAAACTGCATAGTTTCCTAGGAACGCGAAGCGAGGCGGCCATCTCTGTCAGCGCCGGAAGTATATATTTGTTTGTGACATAGACATGGTTGTTGAATTTGTTTCATTTTTAGTCCTGTGGACTTCACTAAGTGAGTTCCTACTGTAGGCAAATGTTATCATTAAAATTCAACTGCTAATGACAATACAGTACATATATCATAAGACAAAACTTTGATGGCCAAGTCTTACCCTAACTCTTTGGAGTTAGGAACTTCCTGGTTTAAAGACCACATCTGGTTTAAAGACCACATCAGGCCTGCAAATCACATTATGCTTGCTTGTAAAATGATATGTAACTCCTATTGGAATCCAGACAGAGTTAATACATCCAACATTTAGAGTTTTTATTCACCCACAACCTGGATTCCGAATGACTGTCAGGGTTTGGAGCATTGATAAAGGAGACTACTGAAACAACCATTTCAGTAGTGGGTGCAATAACTAACTGAAAAAATGTATGTTATTTATCTTGGTGTAGCACACGATTAATCAATCAATCAATGTACATGCAAAAACACATATATTAAAAACAATCCCCCAAAAATCTAGCTGCAGTAGAGCATGCAGGGCAGTATGATAATGTTTGGCATGGTTTTGATGGGAATGTTTTACCCTCCACAGAGAGTATTAACACCAACAATATTTATTCTACACCACTGAGTGAGTGTTAATTTCACTATTAGATAGTTAATCTCCTGAATCACATATAGAAATGTTCCACTAAAAAATCAACACTAAGTAACACTGGCCATTTTTTTGGGTAGCGTTTTGAACTGAAACATTCCTATTGTTGTGTATAAATCTAATTCATTGTTTAGTGTTTCTGTATCAAAGGTGACTTTTTAAAAGATCCAAGTCCTTTGGAACCCAGCTAAAAACACCTACTTCCACCTATATTCATTTGATAGATAAGACCTTTAATTGAATCTAGGTTTCTCTGGAGACAAACTGTAATAAGTTATCCATACCAACACAGGATGGAGGGGGACCTGTATCAGTGTTTTTACCAGTTAGACAGATCATCCGCAGAGAAATAGCTGCCCATGTACTTGCCAAAGTTTGTACTTTTCTATACCATGTATCGCATGACTGTGTGCAAAACCAAAGATACTGTATTTTTGTGCATATAAATATCTGCCAATAGTATACATAATTGATAGAATAGCAATACAGAGAGCTGTATTGGTGTGTACTCTCTGAACGGTATAGTTATTCTAGTGCAAATCTAAAAAATATATATATATATAAAAATATCCAAGTTTCTGAGGAGACATCATTTTAAGTAATAAATATCCTCAGAGGATGGAGAGTGACATGTTGGAGTGATAGACAGATCACCTGCAAAGAACTTGCCAATGGTTATAACTGGTTATAACTAGGTGTGACTGTGTACAAAATCTAAATGACCTGAAATGTATGCTTAGTTGCAGTCAAAACAACTCATAAAGGACTGTCAGTGCTATGAATACTTGGTAGAACTTTAATAGAGAAACCAGCTACCCTCTCAATGTACACATAATGCTCTATTGGTGTGTGTTGAAAACAAATATTATACAAAACATTTTATATAGATACCAGAATTTTTATAATGTCCTCCAACTTATGTATTTTGATTGCCATAACACTTGGTTTGAAGTGGATTTGGTCATGGTTATTGAAGCATCCTGCAAAAGGCCCTACTATTCCCTTCTCTACACAGCAAATATCCACTGGTCCAGTGTCTATATGGGGCCACACTTTTCTGTGTTAACACACTGCTTACTGTAAATCCTTATTTTCATATTTCCCAGATTGCCTTGCAGTTCAGGTGAATTGAATTGAGTTACCACCCATGACTGTATTTGTTAGTGACAGTGACATGGTTGTTGCAGTATTTTTGTAGCATTTACCAAGTAAGATCCATAGTGAATATGTTATTATTAAGTACTTCTTGCCTTATTTTGAGAGCCTATGTTTAGCTTAATACAGTGGCCTGAAACTTATTGTTTTCAGGCCTGCAAGTCACATTATGCTGCCTTGAAAAGTGATGTGTAATTTCTATTGGAATCCAGCCAGTATAGCCAACGTAATGAATTTCTATTGGAATCCAGCCAGTATAGCCAACGTAATGAATTTCTATTGGAATCCAGCCAGTATAGCCAACGTAATGAATTTCTATTGGAATCCAGCCAGTATAGCCAACGTAATGAATTTCTATTGGAATCCAGCCAGTATAGCCAACGTAATGAATTTCTATTGGAATCCAGCCAGTATAGCCCATGTATAGCCAACGTAATGAATTTCTATTGGAATCCAGCCAGTATAGCCAACGTAATGAATTTCTATTGGAATCCAGCCAGTATAGCCAACGTAATGAATTTCTATTGGAATCCAGCCAGTATAGCCAACGTAATGAATTTCTATTCACCTGCCATCTGCAGGAAGGATCACTAAATTAGGACACTACCTTAAACCATTTAAACTGGAACAACCATTTCAGTAATGGGTCCAATAAGTCCAAGTAACAGATTCGATTAGTTTTAAAAAAATGTATGCTATTTATATTTGAGTAGCAAAGATGAATAAATCAATCAATGTACATGCAAAAACATAGATATTGAAAAAAAACAATTCTAAAAATGTACCTGCAATAAAGCATTCTGGGAAACATACTTATTGGTATGGTTTAGTTTTAACACTGGTTATAAACACCATCACTTAGGTTTGTTTACACTAATTAATGTTAATGTAACACTTACAGAGTGATTTTAATACCTGAATCAACACTAGAAGTGTTACACTGAAAAACCAACACTAGTTAACACTGGCCAATTTGCTGTGTAGCAGTGACGCTAATGCTGGCTATGGGCTAAGTAAATTAAGAAAACAAAACCATATTTGGGTCACTGTCTCTCAGGATCAATGCTGCCCTACAAAGGCGAAATACAGTAAATACGAATCTTTGATCGGTTGTAATGGCCAGGTATATTTTCTGATTAATTTAATTTCCTGACACAAGAATAAGCCAGTTGATCAGCATATACAGTTGAAGTCAGAAGTTTACATACAAATACATTTAAACTCAGTTATTCACAATTCCTGACATTTAATCCTAGTATAATTCACCGTCTTAGGTCAGTTAGGATCACCACTTTATTTTAAGAATAATAGTAGAGAGAATGATTTATTTCAGCTTTTATTTCTTTCATCACTTTCCCAGTGGGTCAGAAGTTGACATACATTCAATTAGTATTTGGTAGCATTGCCTTTAAATTGTTTAAATTGGGTCAAACATTTTTTTCACACACACTTTTTCAGTTCTGCCCACAGATTTTCTATAAGATTGAGGTCAGGGCTTTGTGATGGCCACTCCAATACCTTGACTTTGTTGTCCTTAAGCCATTTTGCCACACCTTTGGAAGTATGCTTGAGGTCATTGTCCATTTAGAAGAGCCATTTGCGACCAAGCTTTAACTTCCTGACTGATCTCTTGAGATGTTGCTTCAATATATCCAGATAATTTTCTGTCCTCATGAAGCCATCTATTTTGTGAAGTGCGCCAGTCCCTCCTGCAGCAAAGCACCCCCACAACATGATGCTGCCACCCCCGTGCTTCAAGGTTGGGATGGTGTTCTTTGGCTTGCAAGCCGAAAAAGTACAACATTGTCATATTTGAGTAAAAGTAAATGTAAGAGTGCAATAGCAATTCCTTTATTAATCGATCCATGCGGTGAGTCCAGATAAATATTTAGATTTTGGGGGGGATTAATTCCACCCATTAACATGAAGTATATCAGTCTCTTCTATTCTTCCATTAGGATGATAGAATGTTTCACATAAACAATGTTCATCCACTAGGAGTAGTGGTATAGAGTCGAGAGTCTGATAGTCAACACACTAAAGCAAAAGCAACTGTATGGTGCCACAATAGTCAAATCAAATCAAATTTATTTATATAGCCCTTCATACATCAGCTGATATCTCAAAGTGCTGTACAGAAACCCAGCCTAAAACCCCACACAGCAAGCAATGCAGGTGTAGAAGCACGGTCAATGTAATCATTCACTGTGATACAGCTTCAGACTGATAACACTCAATGAAAATAATAAAGATCAGTGGACTGATTTCTCCAACCATCAGCATTAAACACTTAAAAAGAAACGGTAGTTTCTCAAAGCCACATACAGTATTCAACAAGGCGTAACAAAGTATTTCTCACACACCATAACATGAAAATAACCAATAACAAAATACTTTGACAATAGTTGGTGAAATATCCAAAAAGCCATTCCACCTGTGACATGGCAGATAATCAAACTTTGATTATCCGACAACCTGAAAGTCACAAATAAAATTAAATAATAAAGTTGATTTTGTTTCAACTCCCATTTCACCAAATAAACCAGCGACTCAAGCAATAAACGGACAATGACAATGTCCTTTGCACTTGACGAAAATTTAAAAGTTATTGAAATTTTCCAAATTGACTGACCTTCATGTCTTAAAGTAATGATGGACTGTCATTTCTCTTTGATTATTTGAGCTGTTCTTGGCATAATATGGACTTGGTCTTTTAGCAATAAGGCCATTTCTGTATATCACCCCTTCCTTGTCACAACACAACTGATTGGCTCAAACGCATTAAGAAGGAAAGAAATTCACAAATTAACTTTTGACAAGGCACACGTGTTAATTGAAATGCATTCCAGGTGACTACCTCATGAAGCTGGTTGAAAAAATGCCAAGAGTGTGCAAAGCTGTCATCAAGGCAAATGGTGGCTAATTTAAAGAATTTCAAATATAAAATATATTTTGATTTGTTTAACACTTTTTCGTTACCTCATGATTCCATATTTGTTATTTCATTGTTTTGATGTCTTCAGTATTATTTTAAAATGTAGAAAATTCTGTAATGAGTAGGTGTGTCCTACGTTGGACTGGTACTGTATGTATGTATGTATGTATGTATCTATTAATTCGCAAATAAATTCATAAAAAATCCTACAATGCGATTTTCTGGATTTTTCTCTCTCATTTTGTCTGTCGTAGTTGAAGTGTACCTATGATGAAAATTACAGGTCTCTCTCATCTTTTTAAGTGGGAGAACTTGCACAATTGGTGGCTGACTAAATAGTTTTTTGCCCCAATGTAGCTATTGCCAACTGCAAAAGTGTTGCTACAGCACTCAAAAACATTGCTGCCCTGAATTTAGCTGGATATAAGTAGAGACTACTTTCTGGAGGACAATGCCATGCTGACTCACATGAGTTTACATGAGTGGGGGTGGTCTAAAGCTTAAGAGAGTTTGAACGATGCTGAATGGGCGTAATCAAAGGAGAGCTCTCTTTGGGAGTGTGAAAATCTCATCAAAATCTTTCAAATTGCATTTATCCTACTACTTGTCTTATAAGTAGGATGAAATGTTTATCAACTTTTAAAGTAGCACAGCTTTCCTATGTTTCCTCCAACTGCAGTGTACAATATACCATTTTAAAGCTCTGAGTCTGGACACAAATGCGCATGAAAACTAGTAGTGTACTGCAGACAGTATCAAGTCAGCTGCTGCTGAGCTCGGGACTGTTTGGAGAACACATCTACAACTTAATCATCAGCAAGCAGTCAAATTATCATAAATAAAGCAACAGCTTTTACATTCTGTATATCAGTGCCCAAAATCACCAGCTAGCTAGCTATGTTCCAACTCTGTGTTTGTCAATGAAGCTAGCTAGTAGTAGCTAGCAGGCACATTGAGCACGCAGGCAACGTTAGCTAAATCAGCTAATCACTGGCAAGTGCTACGTTGCCGTTTCCTTTTACAACTTTTTTACTATCTATTACCAGAGTGTGCGCCTGTCTGACAGTGTTTCATAGTGAATCATGTTGCAAAACTGCGAGACACAAGATAATCACAAATGGGTTTTGAATTTTTGAGTATTGACAAGTGGCAGTTGGGGTGAAAGTATAGAGTTTAATTCCAAAACTCTATATATCCATTTTTAGAAATGTTGGTAAATTAGCTTTTATTGTTTAAAGACATTTTGAAAGAGATTTTTTTTTTCATTCTCTAATCATGGCATGGTGTTGTTCAATGACAGACATGAATTTGTTTAAAATATATCCCTTGGTTTCATTTCAGAGAGACATATATTCATATGTTTTGCAAAATGCTACATTTCCAACTCACTCTCAGAAATATGTAGTACTGCTAGGTTTAAAAAATAAATAATTAAATACAGTAATGTGAGATCTGTATGTAAAACCTTTCAGTTTGTATCCAGAGCGTGCATCCATATCTAGCTTGCGTCCGACCTGGCCAAAAGCCAGTGAAAATGCAGAGCGCAAAATTCAAATAAATTACTATAAATATCAACATTTCATAAAATCACAAATGTAAGATACCAAATTAAAGCTACAGTTGTTGTGAATCCAGCCAACATGTCAGATTTCAAAAAGGCTTTTCGGTGAAAGCAAACGATGCTGTTATCTGAGGATAGCACCTCCGTAAACAAAGAGAGAAAAGCATATTTCAACCCTGCAGGCACGACACAAAACCCAGAAATAAAAATATAATTCATGCCTTACCTTTGACAAGCTTCTTTTGTTGGCACTCCAATATGTCCCATCAACATCACAAATGGTCCTTTTGTTTCGATTAGTTCCGTCGATATATATCCAAAATGTCAATTTATTTGGCACGTTTGATCCAGAAAAACACTGGTTCCAACTTGCGCAACATGACTACAAAATATCTGAAAAGTTACCTGTAAACTTTGCCAAAACATTTCAAACAAACTACTTTTGTAATACAACTTTAGGTATTTTTTAACGTAAATAATAGTTAAAATTGAAGACGGGATGATCTGTGTTCAATACAGGTGGACAACAAACTGTCGCTAAATTTTTGGTCACGCGCCTCTATCTAACAGTACACGTGAAGTGATCCTCGTTCTGAAGAGGGCTACTTCTTCATTACACAAAGGAAAAACCTCAACCAATTTCTAAAGACTGTTGACATCCAGTGGAAGCGGTAGGAACTTCAAGAAGGTCCCTTAGAAATCTGGATTCAATGAAAACCCATTGAAAAGAGTGACCTCAACAACAAAAAATCTGTTTGTCCTCGGGGTTTCGCCTGCTAAATAAGTTCTGTTATACTCACAGGCATGATTCAGACAGTTTTAGAAACTTCAGAGTGTTTTCTATCCAAATGTACTCATAATATGCATATCTTATCTTCTGGGGATGAGTAGCAGGCAGTTGAATTTGAGCATGCATTTCATCCGGACGTGAAAATACTGCCCCCTGTCACCAAGAAGTTAATTAAGGTAGCTAGGTGAGACAACCACATATCACTGTCAAATATACCGGATACGAACATTCCATTACAGCTAAACAATGGATATAAAGCGTTTTGCAAAAAAAGAAACACATTTTCATACACACTTAAAATGTATTAATTAAAAATCTGAGAACAGTAACATTTTAATCAATCAATAAAATTGTATTCGTCACATGCGGTGGAGACGAACAGTGAAATGTTTACTTATGGGCCCTTCCCAACAACTCAGAGAGAAAAATTTAGAATAAAAACATCACCTGAGGAATAAATACACAAGGAGTAACGATAACTTTGCTATATGCACGAGGTACCAATACCGAGTTGATGTGCAAGGGTACGAGGTAATTGAAGTAGATAAAGTGCCTTCAGAAAGTATTCAGACCCCTTGACTTTCTCCACATTTTGTTACGTTACGGCCTTCTTCTAAAATGATTTTTTTTTTTTAATTCTCTGAAATCTACATTTAATACCCCTTAATGACAAAGTTAAGACTCAAAATTGAGCTCAGGTGTTCACACAGTCAAGACAACACAGGAGTGGCTTTAGGACAAGTCTCTGAATGTCCTTGAGTGGCCCAGCCAGAGCCCAGACTTGAACCCGATCGAACCTATCTGGAGAGACCTGAAAATAGCTTTGCAGCAACGCTCCCCATCCAACCTGACAGAGCTTGAGAGGATCTGCAGAGAGTAATGGGAGTAACCCCCCAAATACAGATGTAGCAAGCTTGTTGCGTCATACCCAAGAAGACTTGAGGCTGTAATCGCTGCTAACGGTGCTTCAACAAAGTACTGAGTATAGGGTACTTACTTAAATTTGATATTTCAGTTTTTAGTTTTTTTTTTTAAATTCATCTGTTTTTTCTTTGTCATAATGAGGCATTGTGTGTAGATTGATGAGAGGGAAAAATGTAATACATTTTAGAATAAGGCTGTAACGTAACAAATGTGGAAAAGGTCAAGAGGTCTGAATACTTTCCGAATGCACTGTATGTACATAGGGGTAAAATGTTTAGGCAAATGGAAAGATAACAAACAGTAGCAGCAACATATTTACACACACATGAAAGTACCCATAAGAAATAATTTCTGCTAAAAAAAAACACAAATGCAAAAAATTGGTGGATGTATCATTTTGGAGAAAAAATAACAATTTGTTTTATTATCTTTTTGCCCAAAACAATGGCAGACTCGAGTGATCACTATCAAAGACATCAGCAAGTGGCCACTTGAGGCGCTGTGTAATTGGCATGTCAGTCTCACTGTCTCACTGGAGGTTCGATTCTTTAATTCTCCCTAGGTGTTACAATCCCATGTTAGTGGGCATGATTGTGTGACTTAATTAGCTATCACAGGCCCATTATCTATCATGGGTCCTTCGGGGGAAGGTGATAGATAATTAAGTACAATAAATAGGGTTACAACACTAATGGAAAACCGGCTCAGGTCTGTCATATGACAGCAGAAATGGAAATGTTTTTGTTTCCACCATAAGCAGCTGTGTTTTCAAGACCACGATTCTGATTCTGACTGTTTCATATTTTCACTTCCTCAGTCTTGTGTTCAGGTGGTGGTAGGAAGCGGTGCCTTCCTTCTCTTCAAAGCAAGTGTTCTCTTGAGTAATACTCTCCTGCCTGCAGGAGACAACCTGCTGGCAATTTAATCTTCCAAAGCACGGTGGGGAGCGATGGAGAAAAAAAATCATTTGCTTCTGATGAGGAGGCTGCCTCCTCATCGGGGCGTTTCCTTCAGACGTAGCCCAAACTGTCATCAATCGTCTTCATTGCCTCTCGCTGATCAGGGTGTGAAGGCTGCCGAAAACCGTCTCACCCGGCAGTATTTACGAGACTCACAGGTAGGGGCGGACTGGCCATCTCCCATTTCGGAAAATGTCAGATGGGCTGATCTATTTTTAGCTCAGTGGGCTTGGGTTTCGGTTTGGGCAAAAAACGTGGTTTTTTTTGCTCAAAATAATCATTATTTGGTTAATACTGGGGGACTCAAGGGAAAAAATCTACCTGTACTCAGTGGTAGACATAACATAGTAAAAGCAAATCCGGGATACTTCAATTGGTATGATATGTTACATTTTGTATAATATGTATTCATTTGTGGATGTGCATCTTCCATTTGGAATGATATGTTAATAATTACAATTTGTTCAATATGTTACAAATTTGAAAATACAAAGGTATGTGGACACCCCTTCAAATTAGTGGGTTCGGATATTTCAGCCACACTTGTTGTTGACAGGTGTATAAAATTGAGCACACAGCCATCAATTTCCATAGACAAATATTGGAAGTGGAATGGCCCTACTGAAGAGCTCAGTGACATCCAACGTGGCACTGTCATAGGATGCCAACTTTCCAACAAGTCCGTTTGTAAAATTTCTGCCTTTCTAGAGCTGCCTCTGTCAAATGTGCTGTTATTGTGAAGTGGAAACATCTAGGAGCAACAGCAGCAGGAGACTCAGCAGCAAAGTGGTAGGCCACACAAGCTCACAGAAAGGCACTGCCGAGTTGCTACACTCACTACCAAGTTCCAAACTGCCTCTCGAAGCAACCTCAGCACAATAACTGTTCGTCTGGAGCTGCATGAAATGTGTTTCCATGGCCGAACAGCTGCACACAAGCCTAAGATCACAATGTGCGATGCCAAGCGTTAGCTTGAGGGGTGTAAAGCTTGCCGTCATTGGATTCTGGAACAGTGGAAACGCATTCTCTGGAGTGATGAATCACGCTTTACCATCTGGCAGTCCGACGGACGAATCTGCGTTTGCCAGGAGAACGCTACCTGCCCCAATGCATAGTGCCAAATGTAAAGTTTGGAGGAGGAGGAATAAAGTTCTGGGGGTGATTTTCATGGATCAGGCTAGGACCCTAAGTTCCAGTGATGGGAAATCTTAATGCTACAGCAAACAATGACATTCTACACATTTCTGTGCTTCCAACTTTGTAGCAACAGTTTGGGGATGGCCCTTTCCTGTTTCAGCATTACAATGCCCCAGTGCACATAGCGAGGACCATGCAAAAATGGTTTGTCGAGATTGGTGTGGAAGCACTTGACTGGCATCTACAGAGCCCTGACCTCAACCCCATCGAACACCTTTGGGATGAATTGGAACGCCGACTGCGAGCCAGGCCTAATTTCCCAACATCAAGGCCCAACCTCACTAATGTTCTTGTGGCTGAATGGAAGCAGGTCCCTGCAGCAATGGTCCAACATCTAGTGGAAAGCCTTCCCAGAACGGTGGAGGCTACTATAGCAGCAAAGAGAGGACCAACTCCATATAAATGCCCGTCATTTTGAAATGACATGTTCAAAGAGCAGGTCTCCTCATACTTTTGGTCATGTCGTGTATGTTATGAATTCCAATTTGTTGTGGCTAACGTTAGCTAGGCTAGGGGTTAGGAGTTAAGAATATTGCACTGGTCATCCCCAAAGCCAACACTTCCTTTGGCCGCCTTTCCTTCCTGTTCTCTGCTGCCAATGACTGGAATGAATTGCAAAAATCTCTGAAGTTGGAATCTTATATCTCCCTCTTTAACTTTAAGCATCAGCTGTCAGAGCAGCTTACCGATCACTGTACCTGTACACAGCCAATCTCTAAATAGCACACCCGACTACCTCATCCCCATATTATTACTTACCCTCTTGCTCTTTTGCACCCCAATATCTCTACTTGCACATCATCATCTGCACATCTATCACTCCAGTAATTATTTTTGCCTCTATGGCCTATTTATTGCCTTACCTCCCTACTCTTCTACATTTGCCACACACTGTACATAGGTTTTTCAATTTTTCTTCTATTTTGTGTTATTGACTGTACATTTGTTTATTTTTAACTCTGTGTTGTTGTTTTTGTCGCACTTCTTTGCTTTATCTTGGCCAGGTGACCGTTGTAAATGAGAACTTCTCAACTGGCCTTCCTGGTTAAATAAAGGTGAAATATACATATATTTTTTAAAGAATTGTATTAAGGTTAGGGTTGGGACTTATGTTAAAGAGTTACGTTGAGGGGAAGGGTTAGGTAACATACTAAGTAGTTGCAAAGTATCTAAAAAGTAGTAAGTAGTTGCAAAATTGCTAAAATGATAAAGTTGTCCATGATGACATTCGCGTTAGACGTTTGCATTATATACCCACCCATCCACCCTTTTTGCCTTAAGTAACCTTCTTTCTTATATAACCATTCTAAAAGTATAATTTCATACTAATTTGAGGCACCCTGATTTACGTTTACTATGTTACGTCTATGAAACCAGGCTGAGAAAATGGGCAGATGTGGGGGCCTCAAGAAAAAAATAGGGCTGGTGTGTTAGAAATGCCAGGGCTGATTTCTGGTCCCTGTCCTCCCCAGCCCACAGGCCAAAGCAGGGCTATCTAACTTTAAGATTGCATGTACACAACTGCTCTCCATTAGGAATTGAGTGCTCTGAGGTATAAGCGAAATATATTGGGCATCTCAGGGTGTAGAGGACCCCCGTAAGTGGACATCACCTTAAATCATCCGATAATGGTAGATAGGCCTACAGATTTCCTGTGGTATTATGATTGTTGCCTACATAACACACATTTAAACGCTGGAAAATATATTACCCAGGAGTGGTGGACAAGAAAATGTATGTCACCTATTCATTGGGGCCCCTTTGAATGTCACAATATTTGTGCCTACAAAATAACAATATCTTAGTATATAAAAAATTGTCATATATTTAAAGATTTACTGACTGTTGAGATTAGTTCACTCTTTGAATATGCATTCAATATGTATTCAACATTCCCTGTTTGTATCTTTGACTCTATTTCAAAACAATATAAATGCGCCATATTTATCAGACAACACAAGTGCTGGGGACTAGTGAACCACATGTTCAACTATTATTTTAATTACATTATGCTGTAGCTTAGCTCAACTCCAGAGTGATCTGTTTTTGCTATTTGTAGTCTGTAACATTTCTGATTTAGATATGTAAATCTTTCCACAAAGTAGTTTGGAAGTGGTGAAATACACTTTCAAAGTAAACTACATGCTTTTAAGGGTAGCTTTAGCATAGGTTAACTTCTTCCAGTGTGAAGTAATTGGTAGCTTGGTAAACTGTATGTTCAGAGTAGCTTCCCTAACACTGGTTAACTCTAAACACCTTTTGATCATCTGGGAGACCCTTAAATGTCACAGTTTCCTTTCTGAACACGGGTTTAATAAACTGTTAGCCTGCCCTGCCAACAGAAGCTACTCTACAGATCAGCTGTGCAGAACTACAGAACAATAGCACTTACTATTCAATTATTCACCACAGTAAAAGGCCATGGCATGCTTGAAAACATTTATGCTACTGAGCACAATGAGAGGGGTTTACAGACAAAGAGGAATACACCGTCATCTGTATACTGTACACAATCTCAATACTTAAAGGATAATCAACGAGGGGCTATTGCGTTATGTGGTAAATAATGCATGACGTGGAAGGTGTGTTGTGCGTTGTTGCACTAACCTTCCGTGGAGCTGCATTATTTCCCACAGAACCCATAGAGCCCAGAGTTGATTATCCTGCTTATACCACAACTATAATTGAACACACTTATCGCTAGAAATGGGTTCAACATCCACTGAAGTAGCTAGAAAGTTTACTCGATGGCTACTTTAATTGCCTTGGTTACCAAAGAGAGACTTGCTATGTTAGCTAACCAAACCGTCGGTCTTCAATGGCAATAATGTTTCCAATTATAATTTTGCTTTCAAAAGCAGTTCAAAAATAGAACATGTAAGAATGAACTTCATAGCCGTTGGTTATTGCCATGCATTACAGATAAACAATGCCCACTCTAGTCCAGAGTCTGTCGATGTGCCCTTGAGCAAAGGCACTTAACCCTCATTTACTCCAAGGGTGCCGTACTACTGACCCTGTAAAACAACACATTTCATTCACTGCACCTATCCGGTGTATGTGACAATAAAACAGAAAAATAGAATGCCCTTCAAGCCAATTAGAAATGAATATTCAACAGTACCGTTGTATAATTAATACTAATACTTAATTGTGCTTAAAGATCCACCACTTTTTTTTAAATGTTTGCCTAAAATGACATACCCAAATCTAACTGCCTGTAGCTCAGGACCTGAAGCAAGAATATGCATATTCTTGATACCATTTGAAAGAAAACACTTGTGAAATGAATCTAACAGAATATAACACATTAGATCTGGTAAAAGATAATACAAAGAAAAAAACATACATTTGTTTTGTATTTTTTGTACCATCATCTTTGAAATCATCTTTTGAAAGAGAAAGGCCATAACGTTTTATTCCAGCCCAGCTGTAATTTAGATTTTGGCCACTAGATGGCAGGAGTGTATGTGCAAAGTTTTAGACTGATCCAAAGAACCATTATATTCCTGTCCAGACTGCCCAAATGTGCCTAATTGGTTTAATTGGTTTAACTTTTCAAGTTCATAATGGTACACTCTCCTCAAACAATAGCATGGTATTCTTTCACTGTAATAGCTACTGTACATTGGACAGTGCAGTTAGATTTTAAGCTTTCTGACAATATCATATATGTCTATGTCCTGGGATATTTTCTTGTTACTTACAACCTCATGCTAATCGCATTAGCCTACATTCACTCAACCGTGCCTTGGGGGACCCACTGATACTGTAGAGGTTTTAACTGACTTCCCTGTATAACGTATAACCAGCAGTATACTGTACATCCATCATTACATGAAATAAAGACCACAGGATCCCCGTACATACAGAGACTGTTTCTGGACTTTGTACCCACCTGCCTGACCATTCTGTCTGCCTTGACCAGTGCCTGCCACTCTGTACCTCCTGGACTCTGATCTGGTTTTGACTTTTTTGCTTGTCCATGACCATTCTCTTGCCTACCCCTTTGGATTAATAAACATTGTAAGACTCCAACCATCTGCCTCCTGTGTCTGCATTTGGGTCTCGCCTTGTGCCTTGATAAATGGTCCGTATGTAGCCAAAAGTAGCTGCTGCTGATGTTGATATCTGTACTTATGGCGCAAAAGCCATGACCATGTAACACCTTTACAACATACAGAAGTTCACTGGTTATCAATGGGCAAAGTATTGACAAAAAAAATTAAATTGAGAGACGAGCTTAAAGTTTTCTTTACTGACAATCATTTTCACTTGCCTGACCGCTTGCATGATGACGAGTTTCTCACACGACTGGCCTATCCGGGAGATGTTTTTTCTCGCCTGAATGGTCTGAATCTAAGATTACAGGGACTCTCTGCAACTATCTTCAATGTGCGGGACAAAATTGAGGCTTTGATTAAGAAGTTGGAAATATTCTCTGTCTGCATCATCAAGGACAACACACAGTTATTTCCATCATTGTAGGAGGATCTTTTTGTGTTCAAATTAACTCAAGTTTACGGACCATGTCAAATGTGATATAGCGAAGCACCTGAGTGAGTTGGGTGCGCAATTACGCAGGTACCCTCCCGAAACGGATGACACAAACAACTGGATTCGTTATCCCTTTCACGCCCTTTCTCCAGTCCACTTACCGATATCTGAACAAGAGAGCCTCATCGAAATTGCAACAAGTGGTTCTGTGAAAATGTAATTTAATCAGAAGCCACTGCCATATTTCTGGATTGGGCTGTGCTCAGAGTATCCTGCCTTGGCAAATTTCACTGTTAAGACACTGATGCCCTTTGCAACCACGTACCTATCTGAGAGTGGATTCTCGGCCCTCACTAGCAGGAAAACTAAATACAGGCACAGACTGTGTGTGGAAAATGATTTAAGACAGAGACTCTCTCCAATACAACCGAACATTGCAGAGTTATGTGCATCCTTTCAAGCACACCCTTCTCATTAATCTGTGGTGAGTTATTCACAATTTTTGATGAACAAATGAGGTTCTATATGTAAGATGGTTAAATAAAGAGAAAAATTATTGATTATTATTATATTATAATTTGTGCCCAGGACCTATAAGAGCTCTTTGTCACTTCCCACGAGCCGGGTTGTGACAAAAACTGACACTCATTCTTATGTTTAATAATTGTATCGTATAGTGTGTGTGTGGCAGGCTTACAATGATGGCAAACAACAACAATTTGAGAGTACGCTGACCCTGGTGCTAGAGGGGGTACGCAGCTGGAGGTTGAATGTTTGAAGGGGTATGGGACTATAGAACGTTTTGGAACCACTGGCCTATAGCATCCAAACAGCAGCTTAGACATACTGTACCTAGCATTCCAGGGAGTCCACAACAAAAAATACTGACTAAAGTAACAGAAAGAGAGAGAACCTTCTCAGCACCAAGTTATTTGTAATTTGTCACTTCAAGTTATTATTTCATTCATCCTTTCATTTAATTTTTTGTAGGTCACAGTTGCCTCTTCAGTCTGTTTCTAGCATGACAACACTGTTTTTAGGCCTATGACTGCATTATATATGTAGTTTATTATGGATTGTTTGGTTGCTTCCCACTCCTGTACACCTCAGCATTGGAGCCCTGGTTGTTCCCCTGCTTACACCTCATATTTGGAGCCCTGGTTGTTCCCCTGCTTACACCTCATATTTGGAGCCCTGGTTGTTCACCTGCTTACACCTCATCCTTGGAGCCCTGGTTGTACACCTGCTTACACCTCACCCTTGGAGCCCTGGTTGTTCCCCTGCTTACACCTCATATTTGGAGCCCTGGTTGTTCCCCTGCTTACACCTCATCCTTGGAGCTCTGGTTGTACACCTGCTTACACCTCCCCCTTGGAGCCCTGGTTGTTCCCCTGCTCACCATGAATCCCTGTGGCGTGGCTCCTCTAGGTGATAAGTTAAGCCCCTCCTCTTTAATCGCCATGTTAATAACATTTATATTTTCGGTGGTTTTTCCTCTGAACGCCATGCAACATTACCACTGAGCTGAGTGATGCTACTTGTCGAAAGGTTCATTAACCACACATTAATATGTTTTGCATCTGCTAATATCATTTTTCACTTTTGCCCCCAAACGATCAAATTCCAGATAAATCACAGAGAGTGTATTATACTGCCTCACTGTAATTTATATAATTTTCCCATAATCATAATTCATGCTGTCACCGTAATTAGTTAACTATGTTTAATCACATGCAAAATTGATCCCTGGATAAGTAATGTTTCATGAAAATCCCCCCTAACTGCTGGTCTGCTGTTCCATTCATTAATGTGGCTTGCGAAAGCAGCCACACATAAAATATTGTAGCACTTATTTCTGACATAGTTATTATTCTATACAACGATACTCCTCTTACACCGTTTGAGCTAGAAACGCCATTCAGACTTCAAAACCTGCAGACAGGTTAGAATAGTGTGCTTGCATATAACATTTTGATATTTTTTAAAACTTTTTAAACTATTAAACTTTTATTAAACTAATTAAACTGTCCACTTTAATGGGATTTTTTCAATGTTCAAAAGATTCCATTGATACAATGTAACTTTTGACACAAATCAGTTACTTTGACCACTTTTCCAACAACTTAGGCAAAATGTTATAAGGAAAGAGTTCTTGGTCTAATTCTCTGCTAATAAAATCTGGAATCAGAACATAATTATTGTATCAAATGTTAAAGCTGTTTTAGTAAGAGCATCAACAAAACTCTCTCTAACTTTTTTGTACCACTTTCCCAAGAAGTTAGACAAAACATTAGAGGGTAAGACCTCTTTGTCAGGAAACATAATTTTCTGCTACCAATCAAAAGTAATGGCTGTTTGTCTGAGTTTAGAGTGACGAAAAATAGCTAACTAGGGCCAGCTAACAGCTCTCTCATGTCTCATCACTGATCAGCCCAAACAGAGCCGTTTCTATGAATATTCACAAACCTTATAGGGTATGACATCTTGGTCTACTTCTCTGCTATTTCTGGATGTGTCACTGCAACCTTAAAGGTCCTCAATGATGTCGCTATTGCCCTTGATTCTAAGCAATGTTGTGATGCTATTATTATTGACTTGGCCAAAGCTTTTGATACGGTAAACCATTCTATTCTTGTGGGCCTGCGGAGTATTGGTGTCTCTGAAGGGGTCTTTGGCCTGGTTTGCTAACTACCTCTCTCAAAGAGTGCAGTGTATAAAGTCAGAACATCTGCTGTCTCAGCCACTGCTTGTCACCAAGAGAGTACCCCAAGGCTCGATCCTAGGCCCCCCGCTTTTCTTAATTTACATCAACAACATAGCTCAGGCAGTAGGAAGCTCTCTCATCTATTTATATGCAGACGTTACAGTCTTATACTCAGCTGGCCCCCTCCCTGGATTTTTTGTTAAATGCTCTACAACAAAGCTTTCTTCGTGTCCAACAAGCTTGCTCTTCCCTGAATCTTGTTCTGAACATCACCATAACAAAGGTCATGTGGTTTGATAAGAAGAATGCCCCTCTCCCCACAGGTGTGATTACTACCTCTGAGGGTTTAGAGATTGAGGTAGTCTCCTCATACAAGTACTTGGGAGTATGGCTAGACGGTACACTGTCCTTCTCTCAGCACATATCAAAGCTGCAAGCTAAAGTTAAATCTAGGATTGGTTTCCTCTATTGTAATCGCTCCTCTTTCACCCTAGCTGCCAAACTAACCCTGATTCAGATGACCATGCTAACCATGCTAGATCACGGAGACGTCATTTATAGATTGGCAGGTCAGGATGCTGTCGAGTGGCTAGATATGTTCACCATTTGGCCATCAGATTTGCCACCAATGCTCCATATAGGACACATCACTGCACTCTATACTCCTCTGTAAACTGGTCATTTCTGTTTACCCGTCACAAGACCCCCTGGTTGATGCTTATTTATAATACACTCTTAGGCCTCAATCCCCCTATCTGAGATATTTACTGCAGCCCTCATCCTCCACCTACAATGCCCGTTATTCAAGTCACATTCTGTTAAAGGTCCCCAAAGCACACACATCACTGGGTTGCTCGTGTCTTCAGTTCGCTGCAGCTAGCGACTGAAACGAGCTGCAACACTCAAACTGGACAGTTTTTTCTGAATCTCTTCATTCAAAGACTCAATCATAGACACTCTTACTGACAGTTGTAGCTGCTTTGCGTGATGTATTGTTGTCTCTACCTTCTTGCCCTTTGTGCTGTTGTCTGTGCCCAATAACGTTTGTGCCATATTTTGTGCTGCTACCATGTTATGCTGCTGCCATGCTGTGTTGCTACCATGTTGTGGTCATGTGTTGCTGCCATGCTATGTTGTTGTCTCATGGCTATCTTTTTGTAATGTTGTGTTGTCTCTCTTGTCATGATGTGTGTTTTGTCCTATGTTTTTTATTTTTTATTTGTAATCTCAACCCCTGTCCCTGCAGGAGGCCTTTTGCCTTTCTGTAGGCCATCATTGTAAGTAAGAATTTGTTTAAAACTGACTTGCCTAGTTAAATAAAGGTGAAATAAAAATAAATAAATAAATAAAAATCCATTTAAATCTGGACTCAGAACATAATTATCTTCTACCAATCAAACGTTACTGTTGTTTGTCAGAGTTTAGTGCACGTGTCAAACTCATTGCATAGTGGGTTGAGTGTTTGCAGGTTTTCGCTTCTCCCTTGTACTTGGTTGATGATTTAAGGTCACTAGTTAGTAAAGAACTCCTTTCACCTGGTTTTGTAGGTCTTAATTGAACAGGAACCCCCATAACCAGCAGACCCTCCATGGAAAGAGTTTGACACCCCTGGATTAGAGTGATGAAAAGTAGCTAGCTAACGTCAGCTAACAGTTCTATCATGTTTCGTAATTGAGCAGCGCAAACAGAGCTATTGCTACGGATACCAGTGCATTTCAATGGTAAAAAAAGGTCCGTAGACGAGAATGGTAAGACAATAAAATCATTATAGACCTATCTTCTCTTTCACCATTTAAGCTATCAACTCCAAACCAACTTTGAGATGTTCAGACTGACCCTACTTAGATCTATTGTCAAACATTTTTTGAACTATAACCATTGAAAATGTGCATTAATTAACATGGGTTTGAATGAGAACCATAGGATTACAGAAGTAGCTATTCAAAACGGTCCTGCTCCTTGTCCAATTATGCTACAAGGCCACATTTAAAACATTCAGGCTATCTGAACTTCAAATACTTTACAATCTTTAAAAAAAACTGTAACTATCAAAATTTGCATAAATTATAATAAAAGAACCCACCAACAGTTTCTCTTAAACTGTTCAAGCTAGAAACACCAAACCGACTTTCATATATCCAGGCTCTCCTATCCACTGCCACAAATATACAGTTGAAGTCGGGCGTTTAAATACAACTTAGCCAAGTACATTTAAACTCAGTTTTTCACAATTCCTGACATTTAATCCTAGCAAAAATTCCCTGCCATAGGTCAGTTAGGATAACCACTTTAATTTAAGAATGTAAAATGTCAGAATAATAGTAGAGAGAAAGATTAATTTCAGCTTTTATTTCTTTCATCACAATCAGAAGTTTACATACACTCAATTAGTATTAGCAATGCCTTTACATTGTTTAAAGTGGGTCAAACATTTTGGGTAGCCTTCCACAAGCTTCCCACAATACGTTTGGTGAATTTTTAGCCCATTCCTCCTGACAGAGCTGGTTTAACTGAGTCAAGTTTGTAGGCCTCCATGCTGGCACACGCTTTTTCAGTTCTGCCCACAAATTTTATATGGGACATGTTCTGTAGGATCGAGGTCAGGTCTTGTGTTGGCCACTCCAATACCTTGACTTTGTTGTCCTTAAGCCATTTTGACACAACTTTGGAAGAATGCTTGGGGTCATTGTCCATTTGGAAGACCCATTTGCCACAACTTTGGAAGAATGCTTGGGGTCATTGTCCATTTGGAAGACCCATTTGCGACCAAGCTTTAACTTCCTGACTGATGTTGTCACGATCGTCGTATGGAGGGGACCAAAGCGCAGCGTGGTGTGAATAAATTCTTCTTTATTAAATGAAGAACAAGAAGAACACTTAAACAAAAACAACTAAATGATTAAGTCGACCGTGACCGCTATATAAACAATGTGCAAACGTATAACATAGACAATAACCCACAAAATAGCCAAAGGAGATGGCTGCCTAAATATGGTTCCCAATCAGAGACAACGATAAACACATGCCTCTAATTGAGAGCCAATCTTGGCAACCATAGACCTACATAAACACCTAGATGAAAACAATCCCATAAATCTACAAAACCCCTAGACAGTACAAACACCCTAGATGAGACAAAAACACACATATCACCCATGTCACACCCTGCCCTAACCAAAATAATAAAGAAAACAAAGAATACTAAGGTAAGGGCGTGACAGATGTCTTGAGATGTTGCTTCAATATATCCACATAATTTTCCTCCCTCATGATGTCATCTATTTTGTGAAGTCCACCAGTCCCTCCTGCAGCAAATCACCCCCACAACATGATGCTGCCACCCCGTGCTTCACGGTTGGGATGATGTTCTTCGGCTTGCAAGCCTCCCCCTTTATGGCCAAACATTTCTATTTTTGTTTCATCAGACCAGAGGACATTTTTCTAAAAGTATGATCTTTGTTCTTTGCAAACAGTAATCTGGCTTCTTTATGGCGGTTTTGGAGCTGTGGCTTCTTCTTGCTGAGCGGCCTTTCAGGTTATAACGATATAGGACTCGTTTTACTTTGGATATAGATACTTTGTACCTGTTTCCTCCAGCATCTTCACAAGGTCCTTTGCTGTTGTTCTGGGATTGATTTGCACTTTTCGCACCAAAGTACGTTCATCTCTAGGAGAGAGAAAACAATTGTTGGAAAAATGACTTGTGTCATGCACAAAGTAGATGTCCTAACCGACTTGCCAAAATGATGGTTTGTTAACCAGAAATGTGTGGAGTGGTTAAAAGAAATACTTTTAATGACTCCAACCTAAGTGTATGTAAACTTCCGACTTCAACTGTATGTTTCAAGAGCTAAAGCAAGTCACAGTATTTTTCTTAATGGAAATTTTGTTCCACTAATGACTATTTAGTGGTCAGCGGGAAAGGGAAGGGGAAACAGAGTAGGGGGGGGGGGGCGTGTGGATAGTATTGTTGTTCTGACTTCACATGTATTCAACTAAGTCATGTTGTTCCTCATCAATAATTATATTTGCCTTGTGTACCTGTAAGGAAAACAGATGGAAGTTAGTTTATTCAGAAAGAGGGTGCGTGGAGGCTGAAGCATTTCTCATGAGTCCATTTCAGTGTTGTTCTATATGTACTGTCTGGCATTCACTTATTTTGTTCATTCTTTTTCTCTCTCTCTCTTTTTCATGTGCAAAAATAGCAATGACTATGTGACAGAGTTAACGAAAGACGTGCATACCATTCTGCAAGCTGAAACCTCTCAGGCACTGAGGGTTTTCCTTTTTACTCCTTCACTCTCATTCCTCTTTCAACACCCCACGCATTCTCCCTCTCCCTTTATCAGTTTCAAAACATACAACAATTAATTAGTCCCAAAAGACTCGTACAAGTCAGAGAGAGTTGAATCACCGCTGGTCTTGTTGGCGAAACAAGAATTCTGCTCATTGCAGATCTTAAGACACACCTCTTGCTCCTCTCCTCTTGCCGGGCCTCTCTGCCCACTGAAGTGTTGTCTGTCCCTGGGAAGCAGGGCTGAGGGAATGCATTCCAAATGGCACCCTATTCCCTTTATAGTGCAATGCTTAAGAAATAAGGTGCCATTTGGGACACAGACAAGGTCTGCCCTGTCTGTGATCATAATAGCACTGTGGACAAGAGACTGGTGCCAGTTTCCTGTACCCTGCCTTCACTACATTCTTCGACCTATGCTTATCACCCCATGCACCTTTACAAAGGTGTGGACCTAAGGTCAACCTTTTCACATGGCAGGCTTAGAATGAACCCTGAGCAGTCAGGCAGGACTCCATGGCTGCAACTCTAATGGCATCCTATATTCCCTATGTTGCACATTCATTTTGACCAGAGCCCTATGAGTAGTTCACTATATAGAGAATAGCCATTTGGGACACAGGGAATAACACCAGATCCCTCAGGAAAATATCCCCACGGCCCAACCAGCCAGCAAGTGGGTTATTTCTTTACTATGTACCTTCAATAATCTATACATTCAATATTATGTATACATTTTCAACTGACTTTTTTATTTTGGTGGATATAAAATGCAGATTACTAAAATAGGAGTAGCTTTTTCTCCTGCTTAGTTGTTGGCTGCTGTATGCTCTCTCTCTGCAAGTTTTATTTCTCTCATTCTTTTTTTCCTCACCGGGGAAAAAGGGAAAACCATTTTGTAGAACTCCTTTCAACACCATACGCTGCTTCCACTCTAGGCTTAAGTTGAGCTCACCCTGAAACATGTAGTCATTTTCCATGTTTCTTTATGAGAGATGTGAAACAATATGCTGAGCTTCCTGAATTTGACAGTTTCCGAGGGGCTTTAAGTTAGTGACAGTATGTTCATATGCACTGAAGTGGACAAAAATTTACACATTATGAAATGGTGTATGGAGTTTGAATGAAGCCTCTCTCCAGCACTAATACAGCCATATTGTACAGTGTTTTGTGTCATTGAATGTTTAGACATGCAAAAAATATTTTTGATTTATTTTTTGCCGCAAACCAATTCAATGGATAAGAGCATTACTTTTCTGAGAATCATGAATAGGAATATGAGTTAACTACCCAAAAGAGCAATATAACAGAAGAGAATACAATAACAACAAGACAGACAGAATATAAACAATACAAAAAAAAAATGTATATATATTTTTTTTTTTTGTACAAATGATCCTTCCTCTTGCTCGGGTACTCAAAACCCATTGGTCATTGTTCCCGAAATACCCTTTGTCGGTCGACGTCATTTTTGTCTTATCTCAACGAAGATGCTTGACCCTGTGTTGTCTCTGCTTGGCCAGAAAAAAACGTAGTCAGGAATGTGATTGTGGGTGAAGAGTTTAGACCGCCTGGAAGTGGTTTGTCTGGACAGCCATCACAAACAGCATCAGATAACTATGTCTGAAGCACTGAGCAGGACTCAGACAACCAGGGCCTGATACCCCTTCCATACAAGAATACAAGAACAGCTGATACCCCCACCACTGGGCTCGGAGCTGAGAGTAGAGGAGCTGGGGAAGCTTGGGACCAGACAGCTCTTGACGTGTTAGTCTCTGTCAGCACCAGGCTCCAGACAGGCCTGTTGCACATAGAGGCCTAGCTATGACGAGCAGAGCTGTCAGCCCCTGTGACTAGTCTCCTTGTCGTCTAGGTGCCTTTGATCTGACCGACGAAGGAGATGATTGTCAGTTTCAGGACTAGGACATACCACAGCTGATCACCAGACAAAAGAGAGGAGGGAAAGGGGCTTTGGGGACTATTTGCACTATTTAACTAGTTAGTAGCTTGTACCTTTGCTCGATGCAATGATCAAGGTGGTGAATGGTGACTGACATTGAAATTCAGTCTGGGCACAATTTCTGCCTTCAATGAGCGTGAAGACTAATCCTGTATTCACTGGATTTCTTGCAAATGACAAAAAACAGCTATCTGAAATAGAATAATACGGCATACAATAGTGAGGTCTTTTTATTATTATTTTGTGCCCAAATATGACATTATTCTTGAATCCTTCCCCTGAGCATATTGCCCTCTGAGGACTCTGAATTCCCATGTTGCCCTCTGAATTCATGTTGCATATTGCCCTCTGAATTCCCATGTTACAAATGATGGAAGTTGCTGATGAGACATAATTGTATCTCTCAGCATTGTAAGCAGCATTGTGTGAGCAATCATTCCTTACTCCATACACAATCACAATCTGTGTCATACAACATGTTCAATGAAAAATAGGTAACAGATGAAAGTGTTTAAAATAACCTATCCTTGGATAATCTGAAAAAGAAGATCCCAGAAGCCGTTTTGAAGGTCTTGGTATATATGATTATAGGTAGACTGTTAAAATATCTTACATGCAGTCAAATATTTATCATAAGGTTTTAGTGTAATGGCTTCCACATTCACAATGGCCTTGGCTGCTGAAACAATTTCAATCGAAGACTGAAATCAAGGTGAGTAACACCAAATGTTTTATATTCAAGCAATTTGCTGATTTAGCCCAGAGGGATGATATATTTCCTGCTGTGTGGAGAAATAATAAATGGTAGGAATATATCTGAGACACAGTTTAAGAAACCAAGAGTGCATATATAAAAACACAACTAAAATAAAACACAGGCCGTGATGAAATTCTTGGATAGGTTTAAGGCTCCTATCAAGTGTCAAATAAGCTCTTTCACAAAACAAACTTTCTATAGACAATACTTTTTATGTGTATGAATCATTATGAAAACATCTCAGAACATTCTTCAGTGGTGGTCCTGACACCATTTTTCAGTCTGTGGTCCTGACACCATTTTTCAGTCTGTGGTTCTGACACCATTTTTCAGTCTGTGGTTCTGACACCATGTTATTCCGGGGACATAAAGTCTTTATGAGTGTGCTTAAAAAAAATAAAAAAATTTTAAGACATGAACTCACCCCATATGATTCAGACCTGAGGAGGTTATACTGTAATCACACCCCTGCCTTCCCCTTCCCACAAATTATACCTTTAGCAAACATAAAGCTGTCCCACATTTGATTTTTCTCAGTTAACATCAATGAATGATTCGGGACTTGAATTCCTGACGATATATCTGTATAGTATATTCAATCACTGAGAATAATACCAGGTAGCACTTTATAATAATTCCACGTAATAGAGAATTTATAATGGATTAGTAAATCGTTTATTCATTATTTATTAATCATTACTACCACATTTGTAAATGTTAGCAACCTAGTTGTTCACACATTTATAATCAACTTTCAAAGTAATGAATAATGATTCATGAGATCATTCATAAGGTGTTTAATATTGGTCTTTATAAACCATTTACTAATCATTACTTAAGTATGTTTGCATGGCCTAATCTAAAGTGTGGTCTATTTATACTTTATAAATACTTTATGTTTTGAGTGACCAGTGTAATTTGATGGTCCTTTAAGGCCCAGTGCTGTCAAAAATGTGATTTTCCTGTGTTTTATATATTTCCACAATATGAGGTTGGAACAATATTGTGAAAATTATAATAATGCCCTCTTCGTGCTGTTTCAAAAGACCACTTGAAATTTATACCTGTTTTGGTGGGAGGGAGTTTTGGCCTTCCATGGTGGCATCACCATGCAGTAAATTCATTTTTAGCCCTAAAATGCTAACATAAGCTTTTCATGGTAGTGATTTTTTTAAACCAAAACTAAAGTGTGGATTGCAGTCACTCCTTAGAGCAGTCTAATCTCAGTTAACACAGAGCTAAAATCTTGCATCATTTGGTCAGCTGTGTGATTAAGTTCTGGGTCCATATGTGTTAGAAATTGGGTGTTTCCCAGTTTGCAAAGTCTCCATCCTCACTAAAGGAATCTCTCGGCCAATTTGTCCACACTCGCAAAGCAAACAAAGTTTAAGGATCTCCTTCAACCCAACTTCAGATCCACTGCTGCTCATTATTCCGTCCCGTCAGCGACAGATTCTCCGGGTTACATGCAGAATCGTTCCACAAGATATTTAGAGCAGTCCATAGACTGCACTGTAAAACTGGATCAATTCTGGCTACTCAAACATTTTGATTAAGAAACTTAAATTGCTGAAGTGAGCAGTACTACCTTTATATGAGAAATACAAATGCATTTTTTTAGTAAGGAAAATACTTCAAATTAACGCCCACACTAAGCCACACCTTGCCTTTTCGATTCAATTGTATGGGGTGGCAGGTAGCCAAGTGGTTAGAGCGTTGGGCCAGTGACTGAAAGATCAAATCACCGAGCTGACAAGGTAAAAATCTGTTGTTCTGCCCCTGAACAAGGCCGTTAACCCACTGTTCCTAGGCTGTCATTGTAAATAAGAATGTGTTCTTATTAACTGACTTGCCTAATTAAATAAAGTTTAAAAAATATATATATATAGTTACCACCATGACTGTGTTTTCTTAGTGACAGAGACATGGTTGTTGAATTAGTTCATTTTCAGTCTTGTGGCCTTCACCAAGTGAGTTCCTAGACAAATATTATAATTTAACCATTACAGTGGGGCAAAAAAGTATTTAGTCAGCCACCAATTGTGCAACTTCTCCCACTTAAAAAGATGAGAGAGGCCTGTGATTTTCATCATAGGTACACTTCAACTATGACAGACGAAATGAGAAGAAAAAATCCAGAAAATCACATTGTAGAATTTTTTATGAATTTATTTGCAAATTATGGTGGAAAATAAGTATTTGGTCACCTACAAACAAGCAAGATTTCTGGCTCTCACAGACCTCTAACTTCTTCTTTAAGAGGCTCCTCTGTCCTCCACTCGTTACCTGTATTAATGGCACCTGTTTGAACTTGTTATCAGTATAAAAGACACCTGTCCACAACCTCAAACAGTCACACTCCAAACTTCACTATGGCCAAGACCAAAGAGCTGTCAAAGGACACCAGAAACAAAATTGTAGACCTGCACCAGGCTGGGGAGACTGAATCTGCAATAGGTAAGCAGCTTGGTTTGAAGAAATCAACTGTGGGAGCATTTATTAGGAAATGGAAGACATACAAGACCACTGATAATCTCCCTCGATCTGGGGCTCCACGCAAGATCTTAACCCATGGGGTCCTAATTATCACAAGAACGGTGAGCAAAAATCCCAGAACCACACAGGGGGACCTAGTGAATTACCTGCAGAGAGGTGGGACCAAAGTAACAAAGCCTACCATCAGTAACACACTACGCCGCCAGGGACTCAAATCCTGCAGTGCCAGACGTGTCCCCCTGCTTAAGCCAGTACATGTCCAGGCCCGTCTGAAGTTTGCTAGAGAGCATTTGGATGATCCAGAAGAAGATTGGGAGAATGTCATATGGTCAGATGAAACCAAAATAGAACTTTTTGGTAAAAACTCAACTCGTCGTGTTTGGAGGACAAAGAATGCTGAGTTGCATCCAAAGAACACCATACCTACTGTGAAGCATGGGGGTGGAAACATCATGCTTTGGGGCTGTTTTTCTGCAAAGGAACCAGGACGACTGATCCGTGTAAAGGAAAGAATGAATGGGGCCATGTATCGTGATATTTTGAGTGAAAACCTCCTTCCATCAGCAAGGGCATTGAAGATGAAACGTGGCTGGGTCTTTCAGCATGACAACGATCCCAAACACACCGCCCGGGCAACGAAGGAGTGGCTTCGTAAGAATCTTATGATTGGAGTAATGATTAATAAATGATAAATAAACAATTAACTTATCCATTATAAATGTTCTATTAGGGCCTCGCAGTGCTAGAGGCATCACTACAGACACGGGGTTAATCGAGCAGTGTGTCAACAAGCAGTCTGGCTTGGCAGGGTTGTGTTTCGGAGGACGCATGGCTCTCAAACTTTGCCTCCGTACTGGAGTTGCAGTGATGGGACAAGACTGTAACTACCAATTGTATATCATGAAAAAAGGGGTAGAAAAAATATGTTTTATTACAAGGAGTTATTATAAAGTGCTACCTAATACAAAAATGATATTTGTTGGCAACAAATGTATCTGTCTCGCAAAACAAATGTTGCTCCGTTATAGATGCAGTACAGTATGTACGAAAAGGCATGGCCATGTTTGGAGATCCATTTGTTTCTGACAAATGAGTTATTACCTCTCAGATAGAGTCTGCTTACCATTTACTGCTCCCTATTCTACAGGTGTTGTATTTCATGGTTAATGTTGCAGGTAGTAAATACTCTTTTCTCTCCTAGTAAAGAACTCTCATGTCAGTCACAAATGATGTAATTACCCAGCTATTCTAGCCCTCATAAACATGGCCCTTCATTACCAACCAGCTCTCTGGTAGGCCTGCAGGAGCCCACTGCTAAGGCCTATAAAAACTACACCGAGAGTTGTTTTTCTTTTTTTTTACCACCGTAACAATATGCAAACTGGACTAATGGCGTACTGAACTGTGCCTTTATCGTTTGTATCTATTTCATTTTATCGCAAACATCATGGCAGTCTCTCACCAGTGACTGACCCTACTGCTGTTGGCTTAAATCCTACTGTTGACGACGGGATACTTGCCTGTCTCTTCTGTGGCGACTCACTCCAAGAATGGCTATATAAGTAGGGAAACATACACAATGCATTTAGTTAGAGTTGTTCAGAATCTTCTAGAATAGTACAGCTGAATGGTGTGAAATAGTTTGATTGATTTAGCTTTCCAAGTATTAGTAGCCATATTATAAGTTCAACCTTTGCAAAACAACCCGTTTTCATAACTTCATAACTCTGAATATTCTTATAATTTTTGTCCTAAATGAAAAGGAATGCTGTCATACAAGGTCAGTAGCTACATTTTATGACAGATACATGGTTACTGGATAAGCCCAGCTCATTGGCTATCTAGCTAGCTTTGTTTGACCCTGATTGGTGCTTATTTGAGTTAGAGTCGTTCAAGTGAAGACCACCTGCGTCATCGGCGTGCCATGAAGGCGTCGCTCTCTGACCAAATATGGTGTCATATAGGATATACTACACCCCTAATGATATAGTGAAGTCTTGTTACGTTCTAGGATCTCTGGGGAACACATCTGAATGTGATTTGGCTGGTTGAAACAACGTTTATGGTAAGATTTTCACCAATTCCTTTCTTTGAAAATTGAATGAGTGGAAATACAAAATCGTTCATGCATGCTATATGGACCTTTTTAGGATATGAAAAAGGATGTTATCTAACAAAACGACATGTTATCTCTGGGACCCTTTAGATGATAAATCAGAGCAAGATTTCAGAATGGCATTGTGTCACTAGCAGCGTTGCTAATGCTGGCTGTGGGGAAAGTAAAAACAGAAAACTAAGCCATATTTAACTAGGCAAGTCAGTTAAGAACAATGACGGTAATTTACAATGACGGCCTACCCCGGCCAAACCCTCCCCTGACCCGGACAATTGTGTGCCGCCATATGGGACCCCCATTCACGGCCGGTTGTGATACAGCTCAGGATTTAATCAGGGCTAGGGGCGTCTGTCAAGATTGATGGAAGAATCAGTTTTTATCATTCAAATTACATATAGTTTTCCTTTTGGTGTACTGCCCCATTACATGGCAGTCATTTTTATCACATATTGTACATATCTCAAAATTCTATATTTACTTCACAATTCGATATTTTCTTCAACATTCTAAAAACAAAATGATACTACAAGAAAATGGCAGTAAATCAGATTTGTATTACTAATGTGGATGGTACTTTGGAAAAAAGCTGCACATTATATAAGGAAAAAATGTATATATTTGTTTTACAGAATATGCACATTACCTGTCATTTTCCTACAAAAATGGTATGTTTGGTTATATTTTATTTCAGATAACATTATTTACATGTCTAATGATGTTTGATAATAATTCAGTTGATATTGCTATGATTGTTGCTTTTCCAATTGTTATTTTTAAATATAAATTTGGTTCAGCAGCTGTGAAATTCAAATTAGTTTCTGGGATGTGTAGCTATATTGCATTTCCTGTTTCATTTTCCATTTTATTGGGATTAATAATGCGGTGTGTTTCAAATCCAGAGATCACCAAACAATACCCATCAGAACAAACACTTAAGTCTGTTTAGGGTGCTTAGAAATAATGGGGGTGTAATCGCTCGTTATCCACTTGGCTAATGTTTCGGAATGAGCACAAGGACATTGTTTTGTCTCGCCCACATACTTAATGAGAAATGATCCGTGTCAAACGAGTGACAGCGGAGATCATGAGGCTCATAATGTCAATTTTGGCTCAGCGATACTCACTGACAAGACAGCAATTTAGACATCACCCATGACACCACTCTCAAATTCTGAAGACAATAAGGTTATTCTGAAAAGTTAAGATGGGTAATATGTTTGAAAGTTTTATATCAATCAATACCGCTCGATGAGTTGATTTACCGTGCAATTGAATGTTAATATTACTGTAATATTGTAACGGTTTTCTAGTGGTGATGAAGGAGAGTCGGACCAAACTGCAGCGTGTCGATTGCGATCCATGTTTAATACAACAAAGAAAACACGAACACTACACAAAACAATAAACGAAACCGAAACAGCCTATCTGGTGCAAACTAACAGAGAGTACACATAGGACACTAAGGACAATCACCCACGACAAACTCAAAGAATATGGCTGCCTAAATATGGTTCCCAATCAGAGACAACGATAAGCACCTGCCTCTGATTGAGAACCACTCCAGACAGCCATAGACCTTGCTAGACAACCCACTAAGCTACAATCCCAATACCACCACCAAAACCCCAAGACAAACACACCACAATTACAAAAACCCCATGCCACACCCTGGCCTGACCAAATACATAAAGATAAACACAAAATACTTTGACCAGGGCGTGACAGAACCCCCTAAGGTGCGGACTCCCGAACGCACCTCAAAACAATAGGGAGGGTCCGGGTGGGCGTCTGTCCATGGTGGCGGCTCCGGCGCGGGGACGTGGACCCCACTCCTTTAATGTCTTAGTCCCCTCTCCCTTCGTCCCTGGATAGTCCACCCCGCCGCCGACCATGGCCTAGTAGTCCTCACCCAGAACCCCACTGGACTGAGGAGCAGATCGGGACTGAAGGACAGCTCGGGACCGAGGCAGCTCGGGACTGAGGGGAAGCTCGGGAGTGAGAGAAAGCTCAGGAGTGAGAGAAAGCTCAGGAGTGAGAGGAAGCTCAGGAGTGAGAGGAAGCTCAGGAGTGAGAGGAAGCTCAGGAGTGAGAGGAAGCTCAGGAGTGAGAGGAAGCTCAGGCAGGTAGATAGATCTACCAGCTCCTGGCTGGCTGGTGGTTTCAGCAGATCCTGGCTGACTGGCAGATCCTGGCTGACTGGCAGATCCTGGCTGACTGGCAGATCTGGAAGAGTCTGGTTGACTGGCAGATCTGGAAGAGTCTGGTTGACTGGCAGATCTGGAAGAGTCTGGTTGACTGGCAGATCTGGAAGAGTCTGGTTGACTGGCAGATCTGGAAGAGTCTGGTTGACTGGCAGATCTGGAAGAGTCTGGTTGACTGGCAGATCTGGAAGAGTCTGGTTGACTGGCAGATCTGGAAGAGTCTGGTTGACTGGCAGATCTGGAAGAGTCTGGTTGACTGGCAGATCTGGAAGAGTCTGGCTGACTGGCAGATCTGGAAGAGTCTGGCTGACTGGCAGATATGGCGGCGCTGGGCAGACTGGCGGCGCTGGGCAGACTGGCGGCGCTGGGCAGACTGGCGGCGCTGGGCAGACTGGCGATGCTGGGCAGACTGGCGGCGCTGGGCAGACTGGCGACGCTGGGCAGACTGACGACGCTGGGCAGACTGGCGGTGCTGGGCCGACTGGCGATGCTGGGCAGACTGGCGATGCTGGGCAGACTGACGGCGCTGGGCAGACTGGCGACGCTGGGCAGACTGGGGGCACTGGCGGCGCTGGGCAGACTGGCGGCACTAGCTGCTCCATATAGGCTGACAGCTCTGGCAGCTTCTTACAGACTGACCGCTCTGGCGGCTCCGTGCTGACTGGCAGCTCCTTGCAGACTGGCAGCTCCTTACAGACTGGCAGCTCCATGCAGACTGGCAGCTCCATGCAGACTGGCTGCTCTATGTAGACTGACAGCTCTGGCTGCTTCATGCAGACTGACAGCTCTGGCTGCTCCATGTAGGCTGGCTGTTTCATGCAGACTGGCAGCTCGGGCTGCTTCATGTAGACTGACAGCTCTGGCTGCTCCATGCGGACTGACAGCTCTGGCTGCTCCATGTAGACTGACTGCTTCATGCAGACTGGCAGCTCGGGCTGCTTCATGTAGACTGACAGCTCTGGCTGCTTCATGCAGACTGGCAGCTCTGGCTGCTCCATGTAGACTGGCTGCTTCATGCAGACTGGCAGCTCGGGCTGCTTCATGTAGACTGACAGCTCTGGCTGCTCCATGCGGACTGACAGCTCTGGCTGCTCCATGCAGACTGACAGCTCTGGCTGCTCCATGCAGACTGACAGCTCTGGCTGCTTCATGCAGACTGAAGGCTCTGGCTGCTCCATGTAGACTGGCTGCTTCATGCAGACTGACAGCTCTGGCTGCTCCATGCAGACTGACAGCTCTGACTGCTCCATGCAGACTGACAGCTCTGGCTGCTTCATGCAGACTGGCAGCTCTGGCTGCGCTGAACAGGCGGGAGAC
Organism: Oncorhynchus tshawytscha; assembly: GCF_018296145.1. NCBI lineage: Eukaryota > Metazoa > Chordata > Actinopteri > Salmoniformes > Salmonidae > Oncorhynchus > Oncorhynchus tshawytscha. Next base: position 20,302,210 of record NC_056439.1, read on the forward strand.
TCCTGCAGCGCTGTGTCGGAGGAAGGCTCTGGCTGCGCTGAACAGGCGGGAGACTCCGGCAGCGCTGGAGATGAGGAAAGCTCTAACAGCGCTAGATAGGCGGGAGACTCCGGCAGCGCAGGAGAGGAGAAAGGCTCTGGCTGCGCTAAACAGGCGGGAGGATCCGGCAGCGCTGTAGAGGAGGAAGGCTCTGGCTGCGCTGAACAGGCGGGAGGCTCCGGCAGCGCTGTAGAGGAGAAAGGCTCTGGCTGCGCTAAACAGGCGGGAGACTCCAGCAGCGCAGGAGAGGAGAAAAGCGCTGGCTGCGCTGAACAGGCGAGGCACACTGAAGGCCTGGTGCGTGGTGCTGGAACTGGTGGTACTGGATCGAGGACACGCACAGGAAGCCTGGTGCGGGGAGCTGCTACCGGAGGGCTGGGGTGTGGAGGTGGTACTGGATAGACCGGACCGTGCAGGCGCACTGGAGCTCTTGAGCACCGAGCCTGCCCAACCTTACCTGGCTCGATGCCCACTCTAGCCCGGCTGATACGAGGAGCTGGAATATACCGAACCGGGCTGTGCACCCGCACTGGAGTCACCGTGCGCTCCACAGCATAACACGGTGCCTGCCCGGTCTCTCCAGCCCCCGGTAAGCACAGGGAGTTTGCGCAGGTCTCCTACCTGGCATAGCCATACTCCCTGTGAGCCCCCCCCCAAGAAATTTTTGGGGCTGACTCTCGGGCTTCCATCCGCTCTGCCATGCTAGCTCCTCATAATGCCGCCTCTCTGCTTTTGCTGCCTCCAGCTCGGCTTTGGGGCGACAATAATCTCCAGGCTCATTCCAGGGTCCTTTACCGTCCAATTCCTCCTCCCATGTCCATATCTCCAGGTGGTGCAACCTCTCCCACTGTAGCTGCTGCTGCTCCTGCTGCTGCTGCCTCTGTTGCCTCGTCTCCTGTTGCTCCTTTGGGCGGCTACACTCCCCTGGTTTAGCCCAGGGTCCTCTCCCGTCGAAGATCTCCTCCCATGACCAGAAATCCTTGTTGAGCATCTCCTTTTTCGGCTGCTCCTGCCTGTTGACACGCCGCTTGGTCCGTTGGTGGTGGGTGATTCTGTAACGGTTTTCTAGTGGTGATGAAGGAGAGTCGGACCAAACTGCAGCGTGTCGATTGCGATCCATGTTTAATACAACAAAGAAAACACGAACACTACACAAAACAATAAACGAAACCGAAACAGCCTATCTGGTGCAAACTAACAGAGAGTACACATAGGACACTAAGGACAATCACCCACGACAAACTCAAAGAATATGGCTGCCTAAATATGGTTCCCAATCAGAGACAACGATAAGCACCTGCCTCTGATTGAGAACCACTCCAGACAGCCATAGACCTTGCTAGACAACCCACTAAGCTACAATCCCAATACCACCACCAAAACCCCAAGACAAACACACCACAATTACAAAAACCCCATGCCACACCCTGGCCTGACCAAATACATAAAGATAAACACAAAATACTTTGACCAGGGCGTGACAAATATTGCCTTCTAATGTACAATTACGTTTAATCACTTGATCAGCAAAGCATGAGATCTAAATCCAGGATCACAAAATATTGGGGAGAACGGGGTTGGTTGTCACACTTTCATATCTTACAATACTCTTTTCAATATTAGGGCAAGGACCAAGGCCTTGGGTTGAAATTGGAACCCTATTTATCATCATATCTTATTCCAACATGGAGTTCTTAGACATCAAATACACTTTGTCCAAGTGTGACAACCAGCCCCATCATTGTCACAAAGTATGGGTGTGTTACCACAAGGCTTGACCGAGGAACTCAGAAATTGGTTAGAAATTTGGCTTTCCCTTTGCAGCCATCCACTTCCTTATGTCTGAAACACAGGCCTCTAGCGAGGGCAATTTTGGGGCTTCACCATGTTTCACTGAAATGTACAGCTGTGTGTCATCCGCATAGCAGTGAAAGCTGACATTATGTTTTCGAATGACATCCCCGAGAGGTAAACTATGTAGTGAAAACAATAGTGGTCCTAAAATGGAACCTTGATGAATACCGAAATTTACAATTGTTTGTCAGAGGACAAATCATTCACAGAGAGAAATTGATATCTTTCCAACAGATAAGATCTAAACCAGGCCAGAACTTGTCCGTGTAGACCAATTTGGGTTTCCAATCTCTCCAAAAGAATGTGGTGATCGATGATATCAAAAGCAGCACTAAGGTCTAGGAGCACGAGGACAGATGCAGAGCATCGGTCTGACGCCATTAAAAGGTAATTTACCACCTTCACAAGTGCAGTCTCAAGGCTATGATGGGGTCTAAAACCAGCATTTGGTATACATTGTTTGACTTCAGGAAGGCAGTGAGTTGCTGTCTATGTTCGTAGATAAGATGATGGACTCCATCCTAGCTGGAGGGGTGCTATCACTCCTCAACAGGCCAGGCTTGGTCCTGTTTGTGGGTGAGTCCCAGAAAGAGGGCCAATTAGCTACAAATTATATCTTTTGAGAGGTGCAGAAAACAGTTTTCAACCAGCGATTGAGTTGTGAGACTCTGCCTTAGAGCTCATCACTCCCCCTAACTGGGAGGGGGCCAGAGACGATTGCTCGATGCCGACACATCTTTCTAGCTGATTTAAACGCTGAAGCTTGGTGACCTCTGACTGTTTCATCCTGACATCGTTGGTGCCGACGTGGATAACAATATGTCTATACTCTCTATACTCACCAGTTTTAGCTTTAGCCAGCACCATCTTCAAATTAGCCTTAACATCGGTAGCCCTGCCCCCTGGTAAACAGTGTATGATCGCTGGATGATTTGTTTTAAGTCTAATGCTGTGGGTAATGGAGTCGCCAATTACTAGGGTTTTCAATTTGTCAGAGCTAATAGTGGGAGCCTTCGGCATCTCAGACCCCATAATGGGAGGAGTAGAGACCAGAGAAGGCTCGGCCTCTGACTCCGACTCGCTGCTTAATGGGGAGAACCGTTTGAAAGTTTCTGTCGGCTGAATGAGCGACACCGTTTGAGCATTCCTACAGCATTTCCCTCCAGAAGCCACGAGAAAGTTGTCCGGCTGCGGGAACCGTGCGAGGGGATTTCTACTTACGTTACTATCTGTACTTACTGGTGGCACAGATGCTGTTTCATCCTTTCCTACACTGAAATTACCCTTGCCTAACGATTGCGTCTGAAGCTGGGCTTGCAGCACAGCTATCCTCGCCGTAAGGCGATCATTCTCCTGTATATTATGAGTACAGCGACTGCAATAAGAAGGCATCATGTTAATGTTACTACTTAGCTTCAGCTGTTGGAAGTCCTGATGAATCATGTCCAGATAAAACGTCCAGAGTGAAAAAGTTGAATGAAAAAATGTTATGTGGGGGAAAAACTAAAAATATAAACAGTAATTAAAATGTAAAAACCGTAACGTTGTCAGGTAGCAAAGTAAGGTTGGCAACAAAACGCACAGCAGCACGGTAAACAAGTCTGCAAGTTGTGACTGGAAATGATAAGCAATCACTTGTAAAACCAAACCATCTGCACTCTAAATGTAATACATGTGAAAATATAGTTTCCCGTGAAATTTAAGATCAACATGGTTTTTCTTTTAAGGGCACACAGACAATTCTTGCTCATGGACTTACAATAACAGACAACAACAGCACATACCAACTCAAGGTGCACACACACACACACACACACACACACACACACACACACACACACACACACACACACACACACACACACACACACACACACACACACACACACACACACACACACACACACACACACACACACACATACAATGACATCTTACAGAGTTAATTTCCTGCAATCTGCAGAGGTAACATTATATTTGTGTCTGTCTGAACAGCTAAGAGCTGGTGATGTATCGAGTGTGGTCTCTGACGTTCACAGAACGACAAGAATCTCTTGTCTTTGAATGCTTCTTCATTGATATACATGGATAATGTATGTGATACTGTAGCCGATGTTCTCACACATACAAGCCAGACACATTACTGAGGTGTGTTTAAAAAAAAGTGACAGAGTGATATTTCTTGTATTGCATTACCTGCAAAGATGATCTAACCAAAGGTATGACCTGTTCTTTAAATGGCATGTGACACTACAACCTCCCTGAATGTCGAGGGGTCCTGCAGACATGTCCCCACAAAAATATTTGCACAGATTAGACATTGTGGTGTAGTCGACAGGATTGAAAACTGTGTCATGTATTCCAATTCTTTACTGTAAGGGGTTTATGACGGGTTGGTTAATTGGTTTTGGAGTTTTGTTTAGTTGACATTGCATTCTGTTCATTTTAGTCCTTGTCCATGTCTGAGATAAAAAAAATATTTAAAAAATATTGTAAGTAGTTTGTAAGTTCCTTCTGGGTGACAACAAAAAGCATAAAGATAGAGAACTGAGATAGAAATATATATGGGTTAAAACTCCCTAAAGATTTTAAGTGAGAGGACCAAAAAATTATGGTGGGAGGAGCTATAGGAAGATAAACTCTCACTGTAATAGCTGGAATGGAATTAATGGACAATGTCAAACCTGTGCTTTCCATATGTTTGATGTGTTTGATAAGGTTCCATTTATTCCATTCCAGCCGTAACAATGACCCTGTCCTCCTATAGCTCCCCCACCAGCCTCCTCTGGAGAATACACATAGGCACCCTATTCCCTATGTAGTGCACTACTTTGACCAGAGCCCTATGGGTCAAAAGTAGTGCACTATATAAAAAATAGGGTTTAATTTGAGACAGCCATAGACCAGTGGGAGCCTGTGCTAGCTAGACCTTGTCAAAGCACTTTCTCTCACCCAGATAAATAATAAATATGGGCTAATCCCTCATCTGTGGATCCACACAGCTCCATTATTCACATGCACAAACACAGAAGTTTCTAGGCATACTGCCATCCAGTCCTGTTGATTTGAATTACAGTATCCCTGTTGACAAGAGATTGAAGAAAACACATTTTCTTTGTCCCACAACTACTAACAAGTCAATAGTGAGTTTTATATATGTTCTGACTGCGTCCCAAATTGCACCCTATTCCCTATTATGCACTGGTTTTAGTCCAAAGTAGTGCACTCCATATGGAATGGGGTGTTCTCCAATGGGGTGTTCTCCAATGAACTACTACACGGTTCCATTACTGTCAATACTAGGAGGGGTTATGACATGAGGTCATTACCTTTAATGATGCAATGCACATGGGTTCTGCAGCATTCAGATGGAATGGGGTGTTGTCCAATGGGGTGTTCTCCAATGAACTACTACACGGTTCCATTACTGTCAATACTAGGAGGGGTTATGACATGATGTCATTACCTTTAATGATGCAATGCACATGTGTTCTGCAGCATTCAGATGGAATGGGGTGTTCTCCAATGAACTACTACACGGTTCCATTACTGTCAATACTAGGAGGGGTTATGACATGATGTCATTACCTTTAATAATGCAATGCACATGTGTTCTGCAGCATTCAGATGAGACACATCATGTAAAAATAGGTCACAGGTAAGTAACCTGAGATAACTTAAAAGCACATCACACTGTAATGAACCCGTAGAAATCCCTTTCTAAATAACAGCGCTAATAGACTGTTCACTTTGACCTCATAAAAACTACCACTTAGCTTGAAAAGTTTCTGTACCTATTTTTTGGGGAACCACTCATTGTTCACAAGAGTGCCATTTCCACTACCTTAAGCTTTGTTGAAGTTGCGATTCTGTTCTAAAGCATGGGGAGTTTTAGCCTGCTGGACGGATCATCACATGGTCTTCATCTGTGAGATGCAGAGACTCCTCAACCAGCCTGGCCACTCTCACATTTTCCTTCTCCCCTGTGTTCTCTGGTCTTCCCCAGGCTCTCCTTCCTTCACGAGGCCTGGAAACCCGACCCTACTGTACCTGTGAGCTCATCGCTAGCTGGGCTTAGGGGTTAAATAAAAAGGAGAGGAAGTCGAAATCCCAACTGGAGGTGTGATGCCTGCCTGTGGAGGGCTAGTCCAGGGCTGAGGGGGAGTTGAGGAAGAGGGACAGAGGGAGTGAGAGGGTTAAGTTACACAGTATGAAGAAAAGGAAATGCTGAGGTGTTGATCTCACTGAAAAGTTGCTTGAGCCGCTGAGCAGTGGCCCCAGTCTCCTGCTCGCTCTCTGAAAGTTTACAAGTCAACCGTGCAGTACGAGGAAGGGGGAGCGCCACAGAGGACTGCGAGACTGCATGCATTTAGAGTCCCTGACAGCAGCCCTAGAGAAGGTAAAGAGCCAGCCTACCTAATTACCTGATATAATGAGAATCTATATGGGGAACCGTTAAATTGTTGCTGCATGCGCTTAACGGCTGGACAATTAACTAAAATCTTTATGATCATTATTTCAATGTTTACTAAGACATGTTTGGTAGAGGTTAGATAAACCTTATAAAAGTATGTATGGTGAAAACATAATGAACGACAAAACTACAGAGTTATATTCAATGTTACAGTACATTGAGATCAAATGTGAAACAAGAAACCATATTCAAAGTCATATTCAAAGTTATATGAAGATCACATGTAACACAGCATGTATTACAAGGAGTAACTCAAGCTGAAAGTGTTCATTTATAATGCAACGCACAAGCAAGGGTAGTTTCAAAGACGGTTTGAATTCTTGCCGGCCTTTCAAGTATTTTGTCCAAAGACACAGCGTGAAACACGTACTGTACTTTTCAAATATGTCTTTGATATATTGTAAGGCACACAGATTTGCCATGTAGATGGAAATACGGCATTATCCTAATTTATTTTGTTGAGTGAATTTCCTCCTCAATTCCGTGCTAGTGTTTGGAGGATAAGACTACAGAATATATATAAATATATATTTTTAATGACTTGTCTTAATATGTAAAGCCTATATGGTGGTATTATATATTTTTTTAAACTTTCTTTTACAGTACAGTATTTTCTAGGTATTTACAAATAAAATACTTGGTACATTGTAATTACACAATAACAACATACGAATTACTAGTTTGTTTAATCAAGCACTGCTTCACTACCATACCATTTGAAACCAGCTTTAACATGTACTTACAAATTCAATTTTTTTTTGACCTAAGTACCATTACTATCATACAATCTCCTATTGGAAACAGTACTGTAAAATACAGCGATACCACAAAATGCAATTAATTGAAAATACACAGATGTCATCTAGTCTGATGTATTGTTGTAAGTTCTTTAAATCTGAACATGAATTTAGAATAACTACAGACGGGCCGCAGTCCATGAAATCCGTATAACTGTTCACCGTTTCCCCACTTCTGGGAATTTTGCTCACTGGAAAGGGGTTACCTTGATTTTGACAGTAGCTTACAGGCTCAGTGGCAAGTGAAATGCTGTATTTCATTTTACAGTACATCTACTGTAATATAAATAAATACAGTATCTCTCCTCAACTTACATTCTGACGAGTCCCATGGCACTTGTGGGGGTCGGAGAGCAAAATGGAGAAAACCATCGTGTTTGTGAGAATCTCATCTTTCCATATTAGTTTGATGCCCAAATGTTTCGGACGCTACATATTAGTTTGTAGCCCAAACGTTTCCATGAGAAGACCAATTTTTGGGATATCTCATGGTCTGACAAACACCACTGTAGCTCAGCCACCTTCCACCGCCAGATGTGGAAGGCCGACATAGGCGGATGTAGTGGATTGAGACGCCGCCCATGCGTCAATAGACACTTAAAGATTTGAATGAATATTAGGTGTTTTACAGTATATTACTTGCACTTCTAGCGGGTTTAATAAAGGCTTCTAAACTGACAGCAACTACAGAGCAAAACAGACTAAAAGGACATGGCAAAATGCTCAACCATTTAAAGATGCACTATGCAGAAATCGCACCACCATTTCCTGCTTACAAAGTGTCTAATAATTTGGCTAGTTTTAGGTTATGTGACAAAACAAGCAAGTATAGTGTAGAGAATCATTGTACCATCTAAATCATAAAAACAATTAATTGTCAGCAGTTTGAAGCTGGTGTACAAAACAGAAAGTAAAAGACACAAAAACTAAACTTGAATAACTAAATAGGGCTTTAAAAAAGGTATTTAAAAAAAGGGAAAAAATGTCAGAAAAAAATTAACTTTACAACGGGAAGCATAAAAAAAAGCACACAGAGCAGATCTACTGCTTCTTAATTGCTTTCAATGAGAATGACAGATATATAACACAAATTTCTATGTCAATTTGGTGAGGTCACCCAAAAAGTTACACATTGCAGCTTTAAGATTTAAGACTTGCTGCCACTCCAATCTGTACCCTATACATTTTTAAATGATGGGGCACTATATCCACATAGGAGTTAAATTCACTGTTGCATCAAAGATAGCTTCTTACAAGGCATGCCTCAAAATATATTAATTACCTGGAAACAACAATACCATGCACTCACAAGTGGTCAAAAGGTTTTTGTTGCTCCAAAAATACAGTAATGTACTGTATTCTGTGGGGTGGAATTACAGTACCATTTGAAATGCAGCATTTCTTTCCCCGCCCACAACATTTCCCCACAATGCATCCTAATGTTAAGTATGCTGCATTAAAACATTTCAGAGTATTTTACTGTTGATAATAGACAAAATGACCGTATAATTTACAGTTTTCCGTTACAGTGTGTAACGTGTACGCTAAGAATCGGGAAGCAAGTACAGGGAGTGAATTTAATAAAGAAATGAAACATGGAACAAAACAAGAAACACGAGTAGCGTACAGACATGAAACACAGAAACAGAGTCAATAACGCCTGGGTAAAGAACCAAAGGGAATGGCAAATATTGGGGAGGTAATCAGGAAGGTGATGGAGTCCAGGTGACTCATGAAGCGCAGGTGCGCGCACCGATGGTGGCAGGTGTGTGTAATAATGAATAAACTGGCAACGTTGACCGAGGGGGAGCGGGAGTATATGTGACATGACATAGTGTAGCTTGGAAGAGTAGATTTAAAACAACAGACAGAACCAGATCAAAATCTTACATCAGTCGTCAAAACGGGAATAAAATGAAAGTCTCAATGGTGGTCGTCACTACTAGGCCTCTTGAGCATTGTACGGATAGGCTCTTAGAAGAGTTTGGTGTGTATATCTACTGTATGTGTTTGCAAGGACATACTGTGTGTGTGTGTGTGTGTGTGTGTGTGTGGGGGGGGTTGTGTTTGTGTGTGTGCATATTTCATGTCTCTGCTTTCCTAGTGTGTGTGCAGTCCATCCACTTGTCTTTTACAGTGTTTTGATCAAAGGTGAAACCACAGTTATGGTTGCTATCCCCTCAGTGCCTCTGTTTAGCTGTTTGCCCTGCAGTTCTATTTGCTGACATTAATTCATTCAAATACTACCTCAATCATTAAATCCTGGACAGAGCTGTTCAGAGAAATAGTACAATTCAGACAGACCAGAAAGAGCTTTTGTACTGTTCTACAAAAATATGAGATAGAATAGAATACAAACTTTTACCAGCAGTTTTTGTTTTGTAGTTTTAGGGTTGTTATATCTAGTGCCTGAAGAAGTTTTTGAAAATGTATTTACTAGAAAAAGCAACAGTTTAAAATGAATCCTATGGCTCCCAGCCATTTATATTGTGATGAAAATGCATTTATGTTGGCTACTACTCTGTATGTTGACAAAAGCAACAACCCCTTCTGGGGCTTTCCCTTTGCTTATGCCACAGAAGTCACAGTGGATTTACGTGTTGTGAGACATGTGACAGTGACAAAGTGCTGACATAACAGTTTCATCTCTGGTCGGGTCGCTGTGGACAGGTCACCTACTGTACGCCACTAGTTGTAGAAAGATAAAAACACACACAAAAAAAACACACACAAACGTTCACATACAGAAACACCGTACACGTGCATGCCCACGTGCACACACACAAACGTTCACATACAGAAACACCGTACACGTGCATGCCCACGTGCACACACACAAACGTTCACATACAGAAACACCGTACACGTGCATGCCCACGTGCACACACACAAACGTTCACATACAGAAACACCGTACACGTGCATGCCCACGTGCACACACACAAAACAGTGAACACTTACTGAACTTGCCCATTGACAGTACAGTTATTGGGTACCTAATGACGACAAGACTTAATGACTATAGAACAGTATATCTTTAGATCTCCTCTCCCTGGGCAGGGCTGGTTTGAAGCTGGTTCCCATGGCTTTGTAGACAGGTTAAAGGGGCTTCCAGAAGCAGGACAGAGCTGAATTAGGTAGTAGCAATACTCTGTAGTAAATGGATGGTTCCAGGGGTATTCTCTTTCACAAATGACGGGAGACATATTGAGGCTAAGCAAGGACTTGGGCTCTTAACTCCAAACTGTGAACAATGTCAAGGCATACATTTTTCGGGGTCTCTTGTTTGCTGGTCACAAAGTACCTTGTCCTCATGTTATGCTTATCGTTTTGTTTTTTAGTTTGTCAAATCTTACTCCCCCTCGGGGCAGATCTCTAAAACATACAGATGACCCACATGAAAAAATACAGTATTCCCTGTTGTATTTTTGCAGACTTTACTGCAGCATTCACTGTAGTTTTTTTGTAGACTTTACTGCAGTATTTGCTGTTGTATATTGTAGTATAATGTAGTATTTCCAGTTACATATAGTATAAATACTATTGTAATTAATGTATTGTTCTTGAGGATCGTACTATACTGTAGTATTTACTATAGTGTTTTGTTTTATTATCTTTGACATAGAAGTGGAGTGTGTGTGTGTGTGTGTGTGTGTGTGTGTGTGTGTGTGTGTGTGTGTGTGTGTGTATGTGTGTGTGTGTGATCTTTCTATAACCTGGAAGGATTTTTTGAAATGGTTTGTTTCTATACATGTTTTTGAAACAAAGTAGCATAATTAATCAAATGTTAATCAAATATAATTAACATACATTTGTCCAAACTCCAGTTTAGATGCTTTAGGTAGTTTCACATCTTATACATCCCAACCCGGCAGTCAATCTAAAATCAGGTTGTGGTTGAATAAAAATTCCAAATGCTAGATATCCCCACTCTGCCTTGATTGCAATATGATTTACACATCACTTTGTAATCCATCATAATGTGACTTTCTGAAATACTTGTTGTATTGTGTTAAGTAATTGTATTTTAATTATAACATACCAGATTATAAACTTGCTTGATGAATTCAACAGTCATGTCTGTCACTAACAAATACAGTCATTGGTGGCAACTATACAATTTACTTGAAAGGCAAGGCACTCTGGAAAATACGCAAATAAGCCTTTACACTAAGCAGTCCGTTAATTTAACACAGAAAAGTGTGGACCCGTAGACACTGGACCAGTGTTAAATTTAATACTGTCCGTGTTGATTTAACACTGGATAATTTGCTGTGTACACATGATTGAGGGATACTACAGTGTGTAGTATAGTATTCTACAGTATACTACAGTTTACTATAGACTTTTATAGTAAGTACTGTAGTATTCTATAGCAAACTGTAGAAGTTTTTCAGTACGAGACAGAATAATTTCACACCTAATTTTAGAGTTGTCTGGGGTTTTCTATGAAGCATATAGTGAGTAGATATTATCAAATGAAGCAAAAAAAACAGTCTCATATTTAGGTATTTACATCTTATGATCAGGCTAGATAGAGCATATCAACTGTAAAATACAAGATTACTGTTGAATTGAATTGAATCGGCTGAACTGTATTCCTTTGAGGAGAAATCTAGCTCAATGGACCAGATAATACATTTCTTAGCAGGGGGCTCCAGCTTCTTTCTTCGGTTATTCAAATTACCAAATGATTTATTTATGCATTTATACTATTAGCACCTCCCATTGAGACCTAGCCACTGAGCAACCATTAGCCTTGAATCCTCTACTCTCCTCAAGGTTTGAAAAAATACTCTAACTTTCCCCAAATCACCAGGTTTTACAAAAATACTGGTTGGCTGATTCTGGATTTTCTGCTTTTTCCTTCCTGATTCTGGGAATATTCTAACTGGGATTTCTGGAAAACCTGTGAATTTGAGGAACGTTACAGAAATTTTGTAAACTTAGCCGAAACTGAAGATCAACCCATCCAGTGCAGCATTAGCTCTGTAATAACTGGGCTATGTTAAAAAAGGTTCTTAACGATCCGCTGGTGTATTGCAGATTTTCCAAAAGCATGGACTCAAAACCTGTTCCAAGGTGGTAAACATTAGACTCTTGCTTCGCTCCTAAAGAATTTGTTGTGGTGTCGGGGCACTTGGCTAGAAAAACATATTAGCATCATTCCAGAGGCAGAGGAGGAGGGAAATGAAAACAGGAGAAAATGACTATATTGACTTTATTGGGCATTTCAAAGAGGTCTGGGAGAGTAGGGGTTGGCAACCGGTGGGTTGTATTCTACTTTTGTTTTACATGATGCTGCCAAGACACAAAGAGAAGTGGAAAAGTTTAGGTCTGCCAAGTGGGTGTGATGCTCTGCATCTTTATTAAAAGCTTAAATCCAAATCAGCTCCATTTGGATTAGACCTCATTCCTGCAGGCCACATTTTTTAACCCCCATTAGTGGTTAATCCTAACTCCTACGTACGTTCAGCCTGTTGGCATCCTTGGAAACAGATTCAAAACCATACATTTAAAAATATTTATGGAACAAACAAAATGATGCAATGGTCTATAAACAACATTTCCATTTTTGTTTCCAGGCAAGAAAAAAAAACACATGAAAACACTGAGACAAAGGGATATAGAGATAACCAAGATTAGAACAGTGGAGGCCACACTAAATAGAAAGCATTTTATGCAAATTCCCATTGACTGAGTGTCTGAGGATCTAGGGATCTGGTCAAAAGTAATGCACTAAATAGGGTACCATTTGGAACATTCACAGGGCTTTCTCCTCCTGTCTTAAAGTGGAGGTATGAGCCTGGTTGACCCGGGTCAAATTGCAATGCCATGCTTAGTTGATTACCTGGCGGAGGCTGCTGCTGTTTAGTAAGTGGATCCCCTAACCTTGTGTCTTTCACATTAAAGGGGCCTAGCGCTGGTGGCAGACCAGATGGAAGACAAAGCATCGACCTCAGCTAAGCTTGGGGGGGAAAATAGAGAAGAAAAAAAAATTGCTAAAGCTCTCTCGCAAGCACACAGAAACAGACAGTGGTGCAGTGGTCTAAGGCACTAGAGGTCTAAGGCACTGTGACACTAGAGATCCTGGTTTGAGTCCAGGCTTTGTCGCAGCCGGCCATGACCGGGAGACCCATGGGGCGGCGCACAATTGGTGCAGCGTCGTTTGGTTAGAGGGAGTGTTTGGTCAGCAGGGATGTTCTTGTCCCATCGTGTTCTAGCGACTCCTGCGGTGAGCCGGGTGCAATGCATGCTGACACAATTGCTAGGTGTTTCCTCTGACACATTGGTGCGGCTGGCTTCCGGGTTAAGCGGGTATTGTGTCAAGAAGCAGTGTGGCTTGGCTGGGTTGTGTTTCGGAGTACAACCGGCTCTCGGCTTTTGCCTCTCCCGAGTCCGTATGGGAGTTGCAGCAATTGGACAAGACTGTTGGTTACCATGAAATTGGGGAGAAAAGGTAAGAAAATGATACAATTAAATATAAATAAAGAAACAAACACACACAATCTCTGAAGGGTTGTCTCACTCCGCTCTCCTTTTCTTCTGTCATCAGAATTTTTCATATTTTTTCAGAATAGCCAATGAGAGCTAACTGTCAGTTGTGAGTAGGGCACACAAATGGATTAGCCCTAGGTATGATGCAATGGTGTAGACAGAGCCAGTGGGTGACAATCAGTGGTTTAAGAGAGCTTCCTAAAATAAGCATTATTATACTCTTAGCTGCACTGTAACTCTCTTAAACCACTGATTGTCACCCACTGGCTCTGTCTACACCATTACCAAAACTTACCTTAAGAAACATTATTATACTCTTAGCTGCACTATAAGTTTTGGTACATTTTCAATCCCAGTTTGAACAAAATAACCTGTGTAGCCTATTATTCGCTGTCTTCAAAATTACTACAACCATTCAATCACGCAACCCAAAAGCATTATTGTAACAGGTCATGTAGTAGGCTACATTAATCTCCGAGAGGTAATCATTTTGATTGTGATTTGTAGTTGAAGGCGGTGGTTAGGGAGCAATGTGTACATAACATTGCACACTCCACAGGGCATGTGGAGATGATTATGTTGATAGAGAACATCTATAGCCCCATCTGAGAAACCAGATGTAATATATGTGCGTGGATGTTGGCTCAATGGCACTGTTTGGTGGGTTTTATTTATTTATACTGTACACACAAGAAAGCAAGCAAGAATGCACACACGAACACACATGCACACACGCGCGCACACACACATACACAGTACACAGACACAACTGCATGTACTGTAAAATGACATACCACAGAGAAGGTTTTTGGGGGAAAGCGTTGTTTGTCTATGCTTGTAAATACTGTTGTCTGGACAGAAATGAGAAGTTTGAAATAGTTTGAAACTGTGACAAAGTGAGAACTGTGAGTAGTGCACAAAGAATATCGCTGTTATTGCGGCACATTTAAATCTTCTCCACACCCACTGTTAGACCCTTGTGAATATAGGGAGGAGTTATGGAATCGTAAGAAAATAAAGAATAAAAGCCACAACACATGTAAAGCACATTTTCAGACTTTGGGTTGTTTTGATTATATGCACATTGGTGCCAAATCCGAATTTGATATTTGGAAGCATAACTCAGACTCTGAATTCTCCAATTGACATCAAAGATTCAAGCGAAGGTCTAAGTTACATGTGAATATTTCAAGATACCATTTGTCCCATTAGAAAAGTTAACTTTCTAAAAGCTTTTTTGAAAGTCTGTTTTACCTCATAAGACCAGGATGAGATAAGTGTTCCCGAGTTGACTTGCCAAAGTCTATGGAGCGATCACACTTGGCTTACATCTCTTTTTTTGGTTATGTTCTCATGACTATTCAGTCACGTTAAGTATCAAATCATTAAAAGTCCATATCCCAGTGTCAATATCAAGTCAAACTATATTATAATGTAATGACTTCAATATGGTATAATACAAGCCAGACTATAGCCAAAAGCAAGTTTAAAACTACCTGGACCAGTGAAATTGTGAAAGTCTGCTCTGAGTTAGTTTGTACTCCCTTTTGGACTGCATTGCTTGTTAGCCAAGTAGTTTGTGCTAGCCGGGGAGGGCTTGTCAGAACATAAGTCACAAAAACCTCACGTACGTGGAGACCCAAACTGTCCTATTCCTAGCTCATCCTCTGTTTGACGTAGTGCACACTTCCACTCTATTCTTCAACACGTTTTGTGAAGTAGTTCATATGTGCAGCCGCTCGTATATCTTGTGACATGCATGTGCTGGGATCAGTCATGCCCGTGTGTAAGCTACTCACAGGGATAAGAGCAGAAGTGGGAACAACGTCAATCTCCATTTGTTCAGCTGCTGAGAGACATGATTAAGTGGCACAGATATGATCCAGAGAGACGCCTCAATTTGAGCCCCTAGACCCAACACACATGTACACACACGCGCAAACGCGCACACACACACACACACACACACACACACTGTACCCACACATGTACATGCAGCACACACACACACACACACACACACACACACAAACACACACACACCAGCCACACACACAATGTGACGGCTTGAGTTTCAGACCCTGGGTAGATTGACTGGCCGCTACTCCCTGTCCTGATTTATTGTTGCAAATTCAAAGATTCCAAGAAGTGAGTCAGTTTTTGTTGGCAAGGCAACCGCCCAGATTGGTTACAGGCTGCCCCCGCTGCTTGCTATTTTCATGGTACACACTGTATCAGCCGTGAAATGATACCACCACTAAAACAATATTCATTAATTGAGATTTCTGCAATACTTCAGGGTTTTGGCTCTGGGCCCTGGAACCTGGGGCTGTCCGGTCGGACCTCCAGTGAATTCTCCCAGGCCCTAGCCTGAGTGATGGCTGGGCTGGCAGAGATCAAAGCAGAGGATTGTAGCTCTTGTTGGTGAGATGTAGGCCACGGTACAGTAATTTGACCTCACTGCAAACACAGGTTATCACAGAAATGTTCCTAAAACTGGCTGGAGTTTTCTGATTATATTGAGTACATCTCGGCACAGCCTTCCTCCATGGCAAGGACGCTGTTCTGCCCTTTCCTGGCATAGGGCTTATGATGATGAAAAACAAAATAAATACAAATGAACCTAACAGAAAACAAATGTGCTTCCAGTAGTGGTCATACAGTATGTGGGTCAAGTTTTTCCATGACCATGCAACATCAGCAACAAAAGAAAAATGGTCCTAGGCACAACTCCTGGACCGATTTAGAACCACTCGCTGGTAAAACATTTGTTTTTAGCTTTGTTTATCCAGATTTGTTGTATTTATTTTCTTCTGACTAGACACGTTTTTGATCTTGAACAGCCGTAGTACACTAGCCCCGTCCCTGGGTGCATCTGCTCTCACCAAGAAAAACTATTCAACTGTACTGTATTGTGCGGTACTCTACTCCACTGAATTAAACTATAGTTTACTGTAGTATTCTCTACTGTATTGTACTCTACTGTACTCTAGTCTAATGCAATTAAACTCTATTGTACTGTAAGTACTGTACTGTATTCTACTGAATAAAATTCTACTGTCCTGTACCGTACCATATTGTACTGTACTCTTCAATCTTCTACTATGCTCCACTGTACTAAACTGTGCTATACTGTACTGTGATGTTCATACCTGTGAAACATAGCCTAGGCATCTATGATTTGTTCGGGTTTGGATCTGGTCTGCACCGACCACATGTGTACTTGTTTGGGGGCGAATTAAAATAATGCCCAGCATGCTTTGCAAGTGTTTGTTTTGCATTTATATTTTGGTCATTCAGTAGACGTTCTTATCCAGAGTGACTTACACTCATCGCATTCAACTAAGGTAGAAAAACAACATATTACAGTCATTGCAAGGGGAAAAAAATCAGTTGTAATTGAAGTGATCTTATTTTGTATATTGGACTACTTCGAACATCCTCACTTCCAGCTTTAAAGCTTTTGAAAAAGATGGGAGCAATAGAAAAATAGATGGGAGCAATAATACATGTTTTGTTGCAAACTCCAGTTGGCTCCTCTTTCCTATTAATTGGTTTTGAAAATAATTATTGTGATATAATGTTGAAATTTGGCCATAGAATCAATGACCGTAAAAAAATGATTTTCAATGTCTGTAAATGTAAATCAACGTCTGGAAAATACATATTTTAACCTTTCATTCAGTACGTAACATACACCTGATTTCAACATCAAGAAAAGATGTACAGTATTCTGAAAAAATATTTTCAACATCCGGAAAATACGTATTTTTGACGTCTGTATAAGACATCATTTCAATATCCAAATAAGATGTATTTTCAACGTCTGGAAAGACATCTTCTTACCTTTAATTCAGCACCTGACATGCCGGTGATGTCGACATTTCAACATAATTCTGCTGATTGAGTCTTGGCTGCAGGCATAAAGACGTGGCCCAGGAAGGTACAAATCTCCAGTTACAAACTGCTGTCCATCACAACTTGGTCTATGAAATACCCCTGGAATGACATGGTGGAGTGCAGCTAGCAGAGACCGAGAGGGAGGAACGTGCCCTCCCTCTTTATCGCCCGGAGGAAAGTGCTCCTGTTAACGCCATTTGTTTTTTTCGCCGGGGGTCTTCCCTTTCCTTTCCTCCTGATGGAATGAAATGAGTGGACACCAGAGTCCTATCAAAAGTAGTGTGCTCTATAGTAAATAGGGTACCATTTAGGATGCAACCCCAGGCACAGTTACATGATGTATGGTGGCCTCTGTGAGGCAGGCTATTTTAGGAGGAGTGTGCCCATTAGCAAGGCTTTTCTGACTGTGTCGTAAATTAGGACACAGGGTCAATGCAAGGCATTTTATGTATAGGTAATGTACACTCACACAAATGAGCTAGCTAGCTAAACACAGGCCAGCTCTCTGTGTTTGCTGTCTACGCATTCCCATTGTCCCATAGAGGGCTATAAAAATATAACCATAAAAACGTGGGAAGAGAAGTCCACATTTTGAGGAGTAAAAGGATTTGGGAAACAAAGAAACGCAAGAATGCATATCAAAGTAACTGTCCACTTTGTACAACAAAGTACAAGTTCTCAGTAGACACAGATTGAGAAGAGGAGAGCTGTTGCCTGTGTTCTCAAGCCAATTCATATGTGTTACAGGACATGGAAACAAACTATGGCAAGCCACTATTTAAATAAGTAAACCGTTTCACATGTACAACACATTGTAGAATATTTTATTAGAAGCTAACCCAACAGAATTTAGTCCATGTCCTGGAAATAGCTTTACTGTGACATATTGTAGATAAGACACATGAATATGCATCTTGGCAGACAACACAGTATGATTAAGTTATCTGCAGTGGTAGGATATTATCCTTGTTCTTGGAGCAGAAGTCCCCACAAAATAGTAAACAAACAAATAACAGACCAACAAGGGACATTTTGTTAGTCCCCACAAGGTCAAACGCTATTTCTAAAAGGTTTAGAGTTAATGTAGAATTTGTTAGGCTTAGAATTAGATTTAGCATTAGGGTTAGGAGCTGGGGTTAGTTTTAGGGTTAAAGTTAAGGTTAGGTTTTGTGGTTTATGCTGGTATCAAACCATGGGTTGCACGTGCGTATTGCAACTTTCTGCCCTGTTTCTATATTCTCCATCATATGGAGAGGGTGAGGTTAGGGTACGGGGTCAGGGAAAATAGGATTTTGAATGGGACGGAATTGTGTGTCCCAACAAGGTTAGTTATACAAGACTGAGAGAGACACAGAGAGACACAGATAGAGAGAAAGAGAGAGAGACAGAGACAGACAGACAGAGAGAAAGAGACAGAGAGAGGCAGTAGTAGAGAGAAAAAGAGAGAGCCATTCTCTCTCCATCAAGGGGAGATCCCAATCTCACCCTCGTTCTGGAAAACAGATGATTTGTCTGTTTTCATCTCAAAGTATCATCTCCTAGCTCACCCTCTGCATTGTGATGAAAGCATTTGTCTGCTCTACTGTGCAGCATACTGATGAGAGAGACTGAGGCCTTGGCCATGGGACTTGAACTGCCTGGAAGTCTCACAGAGTAGATAGAGAGTGGAAATCGTTAGGAATATACCTGTTCGCCTGCATGACTGTAAGCAGCATGATAACCTATCCTCAACCAAGACTGTGGTGGGGAGGAGGGAAAAGGATACCCAAAAAGTGTTAGGTGTGTGTGTGTGTGTGTGTGTGTGTGTGTGTGTGTGTGTGTGTGTGTGTGTGTGTGTGTGTGTGTGTGTGTGTGTGTGTGTGTGTGTGTGTGTGTGTGTGTGTTTTCGCATATTGATTGGTTTGGTAGGGTAGGGTAGTGTAAGGTCAGAAGTGGTAGAAAACCAAGCTAAAAGCTGACAAATTAGTTTGCCATTTTGAGAATTTCAAGGGCAGCAGGGACAGTACTGAGACTAGAAAATAAGATCTCTGGCATGTGGATATTTCTCTCCATCTTTCTCCGCTTAGGGAAACTTTCTTGTCATAAAATAATTTCACAATAAGTTACCATATCTGATGCTGGAATGCTCTTTCCGCCTTTAATTTACATAAATTCAATTCAATTCTTTAATGTTTTATGTAGAAAAATACACTTGATAAACTACACACGGACTTTCTTGCATATGAACTAACCAATTTTACAGTTTCAACCACAGTTTTAAAAACTGTGTAACAATTTACAGCTAATCATGATACAAATGACAGTGTTTCCAC